>NW_022440229.1:0-7531 GCF_009761245.1 Sapajus apella
TTTTGTATTTTTTAGTAGAGACAGGGTTTTACCATGTTGGCCAGGCTGGTCTTGAACTCCTGAGCTCAAGTGACCTACCCTCCTTGGCCTACCAAAGTGCTGGGATTATAGGTATGAACCACTGTGCCTGGCCAGGTAGCTCTCATTTTACACATGATAAAACAACCTGCTCAAGTTCTCTTAGTTAGTTGGTGGTGAATCCATTCAGCCCCAGGTCTTGGTAACCACAAACCCATGACTGTTTCTGGTTCATCACTTTTATCATCTAATATTCTGGATATTAGAAGCCTTGCAATGTCAAAAGGTTGGATGTGCATGTGGCTAAATTGGAAAGTATCACACTCTTGGGAAGGGGCAGATTTTTTCACATTTTGCTGAGTTTTAGCCGTTTCTTCCATCCCATGGTCTAGGAAACCATTGGCAATAACTATTTGTAGATGGTTTATGCAGATGGTTTATGCCTCCAGAGCACCTCATAGCAGCAGAAATCATGGATCTGGCTGGCTGTCTTAGGTTCTAGCTCTGGCTCTGTCCCTAGCTCCGAGGCCCTGGGCAAGTTACTCCATCTGTCAGCATCTTAGGGTCTTTATCACCTTTGTTCCTCACAGGCATGTTCAGAGGCTTAAATGGGACTTTTTGTATCAGTGAACTTTTCAAAGTTAAAATTATATTTTCAAAGAGCAATGGCCAAGGGTGCCAGATGGAGGTTTGACTGGGGATGCTCAGTACCTCAAAATACTATTTAATACAATGCTACACGGGGTAAGCACTCAGTGAAACTCGTTGTTGTTGCTGTGGCTATCATTGTATGGTCTGCACCATGAGTTTTTAAAGAAAGGGCTCTAAGTCATCATATAGTTGAGAAATGTTTTATTTCATCTATTTTAATTGTCTTGAAAATGAGAAACAAGAGTGTAAGATGGCCCTGCTTGAATACAGAAACCTGAACTACTGGGTTGCCTACCCAGGAATCAGTGTTGAGATTAACTGAAGTTAGGATTTTTGCAAACCTTCTCACTGTAAGCGACATTCAGCCTTTTTGTTTGGTGAGATACTAAGTTGAGAGAGAAAAGGAAGGGAACTCTTACAAAGCTGTGTGAGTGGGTAGGAAAAAGTCAGCTGAGGCCGGGTGTGGTGACTCACGCCTGTAATCCCAGCACATTTGGAGGCGGAGAAGGGCAGATCACCTGAGGTCAGGAGTTCAAGACCAGCCTGACCAACATGGAGAAACCCCATCTCTACTAAAAATACAAAATTAGCTGGGTGTGGTGGAGCATGCCTGTAATCCCAGCTACTTGGGAGGCTGAGGCAGGAGAATCGCTTGAACCTGGGAGGCAGAGGTTGCAGTGAGCTGAGATTGCGCCATTGCACTCTAGCCTGGGCAACAAAAGCAAAACTCCATCTCAAAATAAAAAAGAAAGTTAAAATATCAGCTGTGCCCTGAGCCCTTATGAGGAGAGATGATTGTTAATGTCATATCTTATGTAAAGACAGGCTCAGAGTCAAGGGTTTGGACCTAAAAGGAATATAGTTGTTGTAGACTGTTAATATATTGGAACATTGTGTTGTACAAGAATAGTGTATTGACTAATGTGAATGCCGTATCTCCTTTTTTTATTGTAGTAACAGTATAGCAATAACATGAAATTCCAGAAAAATAATCCACTTTAATGTAATATTATTTTTCATTTTTACCATATCCTCTGCCTTTGTTTACCTCGTTATATTTTTCTTCTACTTATTATCATAGTGTATTTATGATCACATGCTATTTTCATCCAATAATCTTTGAAAATGAGGACAGAATTCACACCTCCGAAAGAGTTGGCAGTTTCGGAGTCATTGTGGAGGGAGGTTTTAGCTTACGTTTTTGGAACTCCTCATCTAAAATAGCCCTTAAAGCCTGTGGTGTTCTCTCCAAGAAGTATCCCTTATGGTGGCAAATCTTTACTCTTTAGGTAGACTTTACGTAGGAAAGAGTTGCATCACACAAATCCAAAGATATAAGCACTTTAATAATTCCAGTTTTAAAATCAGAATTAAGGTGAGAGTGTGAGCAGAGATGGTTGGCTTGATTATCAACTGGCCTTTACAGCAGCCCCCATAGAAGAGCTAGAGAGTGATCTGAAGGCTGGGTGCAGTGGCTTATGCCTGTAATCTCAGCAGTTTGGGAGGCTGAGGAGAGAGGTTCAGTTGAGGTCAGGAACCTGAGACCAGCCTGGGCAACGCAGTGAGACCCTGTTGCTACGGGGAAGACTGAGGTGGGGGCGGGTCCCTTGAACCCAGGAGTTTGAGGCTCCAGTCTGAAAATAAAAAAGAAGCCATTTGAGTAATGGTTTGAGCAGGTTTGTATATAATCCATATTTATGCATGAAACTTAACATATGCCCAATTAAAGAAAAAAAATCATTCTTTTTTGACATAGTTACATCTCCTGCTAAGCACTATGATATGGTTTCTGGTATTAGAAATAAAATGGAAACCATGACCCTATGTTTATCCAAAACCACAGCGTGGGTGCTGTGTGCAGCTGTGTCTTGTAGAAGGTGTCGACGTGGAGAGCCCAGTGCTGGGGGGTCAAGCAGATGGAGGGGCTGACTGCCTCCTGAAAACACACCCAGACGATGAAGAGAGTTCAGTCTGGAGAGAGGAAGACCAGGAAGAGATCTGATGAAATATGAGTTCCTAAAACCTATAAGCATTGTGAATATGTTTCCCAAATATAGAAACACTTGAAACTAATGATGCCTCTTAAAATTTTGAAAACATAATTTTAACATTTACAAAAGGGAAGTACAGGCAAACCCCAAGTACGTCTTTGTGGGGAGAAGAAAATGTTATGTTATAGTTAGCAAAATTTTCAGTTATGCAAAATGCATATTTACCTCAGGGAAATTCCTCCCTGACTTCTGGGGAGGGCTTTCAGGTATATAAGGGTTGGTTTTTCCATTATATATGTATATATGCTGAAATATATATATATATACACACACACACACACAAGTGTAAATATATACACACACACACATGTATTCATACATATTTCAGGTATATATACATATATAATAAAAAATATATATATACACGTGTGTGTGTGTGTGTGTACTTTTTGAGACAGAGTCTTGCTTGTCACCCAGGCTAGAGTGCAGTGACATGATTTCAGCTCACTGCAGTCTCCCAGGTTCAAGTGATTCTTATGCCTCAGCCTCCTGAGTAGCTGAAACTATAGCTGCCCACCACCACACCTGGCTAATTTTTATATTTTTAGTAGAAATGGGGTTTTGCCATGCTGATCAGGCTGGTTTCGAACTCCTGGTATCAAATGATCTGCCCTCCTTGGCCTCCCAAAGTGCTAGGATTACAAGCGTGAGCCACCACTCTGGGCCTCCATTATATATTTTTAGAAATGCTTTTGTGTCTCCTCCCTCGCGCTACCCTCTCCCCGCCATGCCTCATAATAGTTATTTGTTGAGTAAAATATAAGACTTTGCCAGCCGTATCGCAGGTTAGTCAAGGACAAGCCTCAGCGCAGCATGAAAGACATTCGTGAAGGCAAAATGTTCCAGGGTAAGTCTCAGGATGGAAATAAAAATGATTTTTGTCTACTTTAAGCAGGGCTTTTTAATTCTTTTTTTACATTGAGATATAATTCACAGACCATACAATTCACCATTTTAAAGTGTATAATTTAGTGGGTCCTTAGCATATTTGCAAGGTTGTACAGTCAACACCACCATCTAATTTCAGAAGATTTTCTGAAAAGAAGTCCCATATCCATGAACAGGTACTGTTTACCCTTCCATTTCCTACCCTCCCCTTTCAGCCCCTGGAATCTACCCATCTACTTTCTCTCTATATAGTTTTGCATATTCTGGACATTTCCTATACATCATATAATGTGTGGCTCTTTTAGCTGGTTTTTTTCACTTAGCAATATGTTTCAAGGTTCATCCATGTTGTAGCATATACTTTATCCCTTTTTATGGCCAAATAATATTCCACGGTGTATGTATAGATATACTACATTTTAGTTGTTGGACATTTGGGCTGTTTCTACTGTGGGACAATTCTTTTTTTTTTTAAATAAACCCACAGTTAACATCCTATACTTTTGGGCAATTATTATTATTTTTTTTTTTTTTGAGACGGAGTTTCACTCTCGTTACCCAGGCTGGAGTGCAATGGCGCGATCTCGGCTCACTGCAACCTCCGCCTCCTGGGTTCAGGCAATTCTCCTGCCTCAGCCTCCTGGGTAGCTGGGATTACAGGCATGCACCACCATGCCCAGCTAATTTTTTGTATTTTTAGTAGAGACGGGGTTTCACGATGTTGACCAGGATGGTCTCGATCTCTTGACCTTGTGATCCACCCCCTCGGCCTCCCAAAGTGCTGGGATTACAGGCCTGAGCCACCGCGCCCGGCACTTTTGGGCAATTATGACTAATGCTGCTATGAACATTCATGTACACACTACTGTGGGTACACATGTTTTCAATAATCTGGAGTCTATAGCTAGGAGTGGAATTGCTGGGTCATGTGGTAATTCTATGTTTAACTTTTTGAAAGACTGCCAAACTTTAAGCAGGATTTTGTGTAAATAGAGGATCATGTTTTCCATTTTATTTCAATACTGAAAACTACATGTCAGGATAAGGACCTTAGAAAATCCCTAACAAAGATCATACAGTCCTTAAGAAAGGACATAAACTGAAAAGTAAAGCATATTGAGAGTGGTCAAAAGCTAAAGGTGGTTTTGAAACACTGAGCAATTAGGAAGGGTTTATTAAAGTCGTTATTGGCCTCAATCCTTTAACTTCCTAAAAAATGACCCTTGATTGGTAGCTTTCTTAAATTTTGAAATAATTTTAGACTCACAGAAGTTGCAAAAATAACACAGAGATGTTCTGTCTACCCTCCCCTGCTGCCCTCAATGATAACATCTTTTTAACTTTTTTTTTTTTTTTTATAAAGACAGGGTTTCACCGTGTTGGTCAGGCTGATCTTGAACTCCTGACCTCAGGTGATCTGCCCGCCTTGGCCTCCAAAGTGCTTGGATTACAGGCGTGAGCCACCATGCCCAGCCAATGATAACATCTTAATATAACCAGAGTATGTTATCAAAACCAGGAAACCGACATGGTTACACTTCTATTAACTAAACTACAGGTGATTGGTTGCTTTTGAGTTTCCTACCAGCCCCTATTTTTTTCCTCCCTTCTCCTTCCAGGTTTTACTTGGAAGTAGCCGTTTTTAGGTATTGTTTCTGCAATAAAGTTGCCACCCTGGGTGACAGTGTACATCGCTTAAATAGATGAAGAAAGTCTTTTGATGATGGATGGATAAGGGGTTATTTTAAAGGAAACTAGAAGTATAGAGCCCTGGGCTTGGAGGCAGACGCTGTGGAGGAAACAATCATCTCTTCATGTGACTTGTTTCTTGGTTCTATCAGTCAACAGTTACAATTTTGAGGTGGGGAGGCAGTGCAGTACAGCCTGGCAGCCTTGTTCTAGAGCAGTGAGCCAATACTTTGGCTCTAGATCTGAATTTAATCCTGGTATACTAATTGCTTTCTGCTGTAGTGACTGGAAGAGCTGTCTGCTCATTTATGATGTGTGCACCAGGGCACTAATTTTCTGTTCAGTTGTAGTCCTGTTATAATAGAGTTGATTTTTATGTTTCCCTTCTTTCTTTCAGTTTCCAGCACAGAAGAGTACTTCTAGGGAATAAAAAACCACTTGCATTTATTTGGGGATGGCAAGGGTCTTTATTTGCTGAGGTACTACTTTGTCTTAACACTTTGAACAAAAATCAGTCTTAAAAGCTTTTGGCTTAAAGGCAGGAAACCTGAGGGAAAAGAAGAAAGAAGAAAAAAATAAATAAAAATTTTAAAAAAGGTTTTTGAGGCTGGGTGCATGGCTCACGCCTGTAATCCCAGCACTTTGAGAAGCTGAGATGGGAGGATCATTTGAATTCAGGAGTTTGAGGCCAGCCTGGATAACATGGCGGGACTTTGTCTCTACTAATAATTTTTAAATTACCCAGGCGTGGTGGTGCATGCCTGTAGTCCCAGCTACTTGGGAGGCTGAGGCGGGTGGATTACTTGAGCCCAGGTGGTTGAGGCTGCAGTGAGCCGTGGTTATGCCTCTGTACTCTAGCCTGGGTGACAGAACAAGACCCTATCTCAAAAAAAAGTTTTTGCTGGAATTCTCAAGACACTGTCTAGAAATGTTTGTCATCTGATATATATCCCTAAGAAAAAAAGCCAACTTTCCACTTTTTATTAAAGGGAGGGCAGAGAGAAGAGAGCTTTAAAAACGCATTTCAGATGGAATGCTAGTTGACACCTGATTACATGGAGGAATCTGTACTTACAAACTGAGCAGTGCAAAGATTCTGTGCAAAATGCAGTTGGAGCTGGGTACTCTGGAACCAGGAACAACCAGAAGGACATGAGAGGGGCTTCCTGGGGAGTAGCAGCTCACAGGTACCAGGTGATCAGCTTCTCTTTTAAGTTTGCCATTTCTCTGATCCTGCACCTGGTCCTGAGGCTGGCAGGGATTACATGGAACAGCCCCAAAGAGAAGGGGTATAGCCGCAGGGTATACAAGCCTGTAGAGACCCTAGGTGGAGAGGGAAGGAGCAAAGGAGCATGAATCTGAATACATGGGCTAGAATGCTGTCACCAGAGACAGGCAAGACCAAGACAGGCACATAAAGGCAAGAAGCGCTTCCCACTCTGCTGGGCACCAGGAGGTGGCAACTGGCTTAAAGTCTTGGGTGGCACAGGAAAGCAGTGTGGCCGGGAAAGAGTTGGAAGGGAGGAGAGTGCTTAAGCGTGTGTGGTTCTGGAAGTGTACCCAAAGGGGGAAAACGTACCCCAGATCTCCTCTCAGGGGAAAGTGCACTTTACATGCAGTAATGGCTTCACCTTCAGGCTGCTAATGTTAGAGGTTTTGAGGAGTTGTTGGTACACTGGAAGCATAATGCCCACACCACGGATTTGACTAGCAATGTCAGTCTCTCCAGGATCTGCTGACAGAACATTCTCTCATTGCCACAGCTTATTCAGGGGTCTGTGGCATTTAAAATCAAGCATGTTAGAGGCAGCAATAAACCCTCATTCTGAACATCAGTGATGTTATCATCTTTCTTTTTTTTTTTTTTTTTTTTGAGACGGAGTTTTGCTGTTGTTGCCCAGGCTGGAGTGCAATGGCATGATCTCGGCTCACCGCAACCTCCGCCTCCTGGGTTCAGGCAATTCTTCGGCCTCAGCCTCCCAAGTAGCTGGGACTACAGGCATGCACCATCATGCCCAGCTAATTTTTGTATTTTTAGTAGAGACGAGGTTTCACCTTGTTGACCAGGATGGTCTCGATCTCTTGACCTCGTGATCCACCCGCCTCGGCCTCCCAAAGTGCTGGGATTACAGGTGTGAGCCACTGCGCCCGGCCTGATGTTATCATCTTTCTTACACTTCTCTCTTTCTGGAAAAATGGGACAGTATTTCTTTTTTTTTTTTTTTTTTTTTTTT
>NW_022440230.1:0-7528 GCF_009761245.1 Sapajus apella
AGAAAACACATGCAACCACCTTGATAGAGTCAGCACTTGGCCTTAATGTTAAAAAATATCTGTTCACAACTTCTATGAAAACTTATTTCTTCAATTTGAGAAATGATAGATATTGCACACATTAGTCTCAGCAGTGAAATATGAAAACTGTTTCCTTCATATATGAAGTAGTACAGGAGTTAGGCAATGAAAATGGCAAGAAAATGCATAAAGAGATAATAATTGCGTCCAGGTAAAATGGTCATTATTTATTCTTGACGTCATCAGGTACTTAGAAAGTAAAAATGTTAGACAAACGCATAGATTTAATAAGTAAATTTAAATAATGTTGTTGGATACAAAGTCAGTATACATTAAACCAATTATCTTATTGATATAGTTTGGATGTTTATATTCTCCAAACCTCACTTTGGGATGTAACCTGAAATGCTGGAGAAGAGGCCTGGTGAGAGGTATTTTGGTCAGAGGGCAGGTCCTTCATCAATGGCTTGGTGCCATCCTAGCTGCGATCTGGTTGTTTAAAGGAGTGCAACTCTTCCCATCTTTCTGTGCTCCTGCTCTCACATGTGATACCTGGGCTCAGTTGGCAGGGTAAAGGAGCTACATATTATTCAGGGGGTCTCTATAGATCATAACGCATCACGGAAGCCCATGGGGGTATTTACAACTCAGCTGGTTTGTCCTCACTCCCTCACAATCTCCCTTTCTCAGCCAGGCTCAATCTTCCACGCATGCTAAGATTCAGTAGATGGGCCAAAGGGTAAGAGTGGACACTTGTCCCTGCTCACCTAAGTGGAATTTGTTCATCTCTGGAATTCCCAATTTTTGTACTTTATGATCCACGGCTCATTAAAATTTTTAAAATAAGATTATTTTCCAGTTTACCTATACAGCTTAGTTCATATTTTTTGTTCTTATAATAACAATGACAATTCTTGTAAATTTGTGCCTTCTAACTGGCATTTTGGTTTATGATTCTTTTACAATCCATGTTGATAGTCATACATAATTTACTAAAAGCTCTGTGTTTTCTCCCTTTCTATGGCTGTGCCACAATTTACCTTTCTTTTATCTAAATATTGAGAACGTTTCTTTTTTCTCCTGTTAGTTTTTTTATATGCCATCACGGACATACCAGAAAAAATGTACCAAGACTGTAAAAACCTAGGGTGGAAATCCTGTATTATCCTGACTACTCACAGGGTTACACCAATGAATGCTCACAGTGCCACACACAGCACCAAATGTCATCTTGCAGTGTGCTGTCACTTCACATACTGCATAGTTTTCATGATGTTCAAAAGTTTTATCATCAAGACAAATTAATCAGTTTCTCTTTTAGAATTTGGAAATGTTTTTGTTATTGCAAACAGTGGCTTAACAAACAACCAGTTTTATGTCTCCTCAGGCCCATGTAGGATTGTTTTTTTAAGACATCTGTCTTTCTTTAAGACGGATGTTTAGAATGGAATTTTTGTTGTTTTCAACAAGCATGTCACAATTGCATTTTGAGTTTTAATAGACACTACCACACTGCCATCCCCTGAGAGTTCTAATAATATGACAGAATCTATTCCCATAGAATCTTCTAAATTCTTGATTTTAAAATAAACTATTGTATTTGCCAATTTTGGGGGTTAGGGGGCAGGAAATAGTTTATTACATTGCTGTTTGAATTTGGATTTTTGCATTTATTGGTGAGTTTAAGCAAATATTTATATTTATTGACTATTGGAATATTCTCTTTTATAGTCAGTATAAATCCTTTGCCCATTTTTTTCTGTGGCATTTCCATTAATTAATTTATTGATTAGGTACCAGTTTTTTATAAGAAAGCCCATCGTCTGATGTATGTGATTCAAATTTTTCCTGCGCTTCATATACTTCTTTTAATTTTGTTATTTTCTTCATTCAAAGAAATCCGTAAATTTCCTAAAATATTTCTTTATTTGTGTGTTCTGATTTTGTCTTGCTCACAAAGTCTAATTTTTTTAAAAGAATTATTTTAACAGGTTTACTAAAGCATAATTTACATACTACAAAATTCATTGTATATTTATAATTTTAGCAAATTAAAAGATTTGTGCAATTATCACAGCAATCCAGTTTTATAACATTTCTGTCATGTCTAAAATTTCTCTCTTTATAGTTAATTCCCACCGATATCTCAAGCCCTAGACACCCGACGCGCTGTTCCTTCTGTCTATATATTTACCTCTTCTAGGTATTTCAAGTAAATGAAATCATACAACATGTTATCTCCGGTGTTCAGTTTCCTTCACTTAGTTAACACTGTTGAAGTTCACCAGTTTTGTAGTATGTATCATCATTTTGTTTCCTTTCATTTCATGTATTAAAATTTATTTTCTCGTTTTTCATTTGTGTAAATGTATAAGGTAGAGGTGTAGTTTTGTTGCATGCATAGATTGCATAGTGGTAAGTCAGTGTTTCTACAGAATCCATCACCCCAATCACATACATTGTACCCATCAAGTAGTCTCTCATCATCTGGAGTGCAAAGGTAGAAACTTGCTTTGGGAAAACTACCCTCAGGTTCATGGTATCTCCCCTGCCAGATAAGTCTATTTTTGTTCCTTCTTATTGTTGAATGATATTGGCTTGTATGGATGTAGTATCGTTTTATTTCTCCATTTACTAACTGAAGGATATTTGGATTGATCTCAGTTTGGGCCAACTATGGTGAATGCTGTTCTGAACTCTTGAACACATGTCTTTGTGAGGACATATGTTTTTATATCTCTTAGGTAGACTCCAAGGAGTGTAATTGCTGGGTCGTATGGCAAATATATTTTAGGCTTTTTTTTTTTTGAGAGGGAGTCTCCCTCTGTCACCAGGATGGAGTGCAGTGGCACCACAGCCACTCACTGCAACCCCCACCCCTCCTGGGTTCGAGTGATTCTTCTGCCTCAGCCTCCTGAATAGCTGTGACCACAGCCGCATTCACCATGCCCTGATAATTTTTGTATTTTTAGTAAAGACAAGGTTTCATCATGTTGGTAAGGATGGTCTCGATCTCCTGACCTCCTGTTCTACCTGCCTTGGCCTGCCAAAGTGCTGAGACTACAGGTATGAGCCACCATGCCCAGCCACATATAATAAACTTTTTAAGAAATTGCCAAATGTCCAGGCATTTGTAAAATCACACACTCCCATCAGCAACACATAAGGGTTAAGAAAATCTGTTTGCCTTCAGATAAAATGATGATGATGATGATGATAGTATTAGAAATAACATCTGTCTTCATAATTTTATATTTACTATTTATGTTTCAATTGTTATTTTCCAGGATCCATTTAGTGAAAGAAATGAGCTTGGAATACAACTTACCAAAAACTGAAACAATCTCAACTCCTTCTGTTTCTAATTCTAGACTTTGTTTTACTAGTATATTTACTTTAATAAATATCAGTAACAATGCATTTGTTTTTAGAAATTCATAGTATATTTTACAAAATGTAAAGTATATTTTAGACTTTATAGCGCTAGTCATTTCTTCTTTTCAAAAATTTTTCTGGAAAATGTATTTACCTCATAAAATAACATGTCAGCATACTTAATTGAGTTCTAAAAACAATCCTTTCTGCTTGCTTTTTGATTTTATTGTAATTTGAATTGATGGCTGAAATTTAATACTCGCTCTATACATGTATACATATACCCAAAACCCTGAATTGAGGATGCCTATCAGGAGTCTCTAGGCCTTCATGTAGAATTTAACTACAGATACTAACAACCTGATAGTACCACAATCTATCATTTCCCTAACCTGAAATCAATCTCTCCTACTCCACCCACCGTTTCTTTACTTTTTAAAAATATATGATTTTGCTCCTTTTCTTCCCTGTGCATCAGACCAACTCTACAAAGGTTCAATCCTGGCTTGTCTGAGCCCGTGTGATCCCACAGTCATTCCAATGTGTGAGAAAGTGGGTACAGGGAACACTCTGGAGACAGTTTAGTTGCTCCTTATAAAGACACACAGGAAAAAGTACTATCCTTTTCCTGCCTTTGGGAATTGTTGTGAAAGAATAAGAAACCTAAAGGTGCTACAGGGATCCTCTTACCATCTCAGGAAAGCTGACATGCTGTGTGTTATAGAGAGATGAGCTATGAAGTTCCAGGATCACTGGTGGTGCCACTGGCCTGCAGAGTTGAGCAGCCTCAGATCTATCGGCTATGTGAGATAACGGGTTAAAGAAAAATAAAACTGACTGGATCAGATTTCCTGCTATTAGCAGCAGAATCCATCTTCATTGAAATATTCATCCCACACATTTTAGTTCTACCTTATAATTCCACACCACAAGTCTCATATAAAATGAGACAAATCATTTCCTCAACTTACGGAACAAGGCCTACTGGTTGCAACTCTGGGATCAAACAGAACAGACATAATTATCAGCTTAATATATTCCTATAGGATTTATATGTACTTGTGCTGCTGTGTATGTACAAGTAACATATAACTAAAAATAAAATATGCATAAAATACTGATGATTATAGCATTAGGTCTTGGTAATTTATGTGCATAAAAGAAACATTAAGTTTGATTGAAAATAAAGCAACAGTTGTCTCTGACAGTAGAGAAATTATGCTCAAATGATTATTACTTTGAAATAAACTTTTGAATTGATTCTATACTTTTAGATTTGACACATTTGAAACTGATTTTCAGAACACAATGAATAACCTCCATCTTCTACATTTGTCTTTCTCTGAAATGTGTACAAGTCCTTTGAGAAGATGATATAATCAAAGGCTCTGAAATGAAAAACTATGTACTAATTTACAGTTATAGATACCCAATAATGTGGATGCGGTTAAGAAAAAGTTCTATTGACTTGCTGGCTGGTTTCTCATCTCATGTTTAGCAAGTTTGTTTCAGTTGTTATAGTTTGTTATCAGTTTTCATGCATTGCGTTTTTAAACGTTGGGTTTACTTTTTTAATTGACAGGTAAAAGCTGTATAGTATCTTCATGTTGTATAGCATGAAGTTTTGATATGTGCTTATAGTATGGAATGTCTAAATCAAGCTATTTAACATACGCATCACCTCACATACTTATGACATACAAATGAAAACCATTATTCTACTAGGAAATAATCTTCTCTTTTTCCTTATTCTTTCTTTTTTTATTTTTTGAGACTGGGTCTGGCTTTGTCACCAGGCTTGAGTGCAGCTGGGCCATCTTGGCACAGTGCAATGTCTGACTCTCTGGTTCAAGCGATTCTCCTGCTTTAGCCTTCTAGTAGCTGGGATTACAGGGACGCATAACCATGCCCGGCTAAATTTTGTATTTTTAGTACAGACAGGGTTTCAACATATTGGCCAAGGTGGTCTCAATATTTTGATCTCAATTTCTGCCCGCATCGGCCTCCCCAAAAGCACTGGGATTACAGGACTGAGTCACCGAGCCCGGCCGTTCCCTTTCTTTATATTTTTTTTCCTTGGAGCCAAATAGACCGCACAATTTTTAACTCCATGTTTGAGAAAAATTTAATAATGTAATGTGTTTGTGGCACAGGGTGAGTACAGATGCATGGGAGGCATGAAGGGTTAGGTAAAGGGGAGCATAAAAGTTGAAGATGAGGAAATGCCATCAATGCTGGGACTTCAGGCCAAGGGCAGGAGCTGAGGAAGCCACAAGGGAGGACATTTCTGCAGAGTTGCTGAACCAGTAGCAACCAGGTCCTGAGATAGCTCTCTCTTGTGGAAGAATAAGAGCCAAGCGGGAAAGCTTTTCATCCTGCAAAGCTGGGGCAGAAGGTTCTTCCTTGAATGTGGTCACCTTCCCTTCAGCTCAGGAGTCCTGCAGAGACAGAGGAGAGTGTTGTGTTCAGACCTGGCTCTAACAATAGCTTATTTTCCCCTCTTTCAAGGGCTCAGATGAGAGCACTGCAGGAAGAAGAAAAACAAGTTCCTAAGTTTCCCTGAGCCAATACCTGCAGAGCACAAGCCTTTTCTAAGTGGAGAGGAGGAGTTTTGGTGTAAATTGCCTGATCAGAAATATGGATCCAAAGTCTTTTCTACCATTTGTGTCTCAAGCCTTATCACCTCTACCATCATTCTAGGGAAACTGACTGTTTCTAAAAGACGATAAAAGGTATTACCTGTTGGCTGAAGTCCAGAGCGTCCTGGGGAAAAGAGGAAAAGGCATACACTTAAAAGATATGGAAGAAAATCAGTCCTCCAGTACAATGTCCCAGACCCAGATCTCCCACCTGAGATTTCTCTTACACCACAACCCACACCAACCAGGGCAGAGAGGAGCAGAAACAGACCATGTGACCCATGAAGCGTGAAGTATCTGTCACAGGATCCAGTGTAATTGCATTAGACATAGTAGCTCTTCTTTAATTTATTCCAGGATCTAAACCAAGGACCCCTACTTGTTAATCTTCCTCATAACTCTGCAGGCCAATAGTTATTATGCTTTCAGATAGTAACCATGCCCTGATGATTTCTGGATTTGCAGGACATTGGAGGTTATTTGGGGAAAGAAAAGCTTTATCCAGGCCTACATATACTGAGAACTAACCTCAGCAAAGCTGTAATTCCTTCTCTAGAAAAGCCTATGGAGAGAGCAAGCTACCAAAGGCTCCTCACCTTTCTGATTCCTGAAGTAGATGAACAGCCCTGCCCCAAGGAAGAGCAGGCCCAGCACAAAGCCCCCGACTCCACTCAGCATCTTACTCTGTGCAGATTCAGACTGTGCTCCTGAGAAAGGAAGGCAGGTTTTGTGATTTTTACCCCAAATTGAACATCTTTAATTCAGATCCTGAGATTCAGAGCTTTGAATATGGGAAAGGAACCTGACACTCAGGGATTAGCAAGTCCCCATCTTGGTGGGTAAGAAGAACTAAAATAACTGGCCATTTCTGGAGAAAAAAAGGTTTTCAAATCACAATGAACAGTTAGAAGGTTCAGGCGTCAAACTCATTCAAATATTACAGCTTTCATGTAAGGCCTGACTTCACCACCTGATCAACAGAAAGCCTGAGACTCAGTGAGGTTAAGTATTTTCTCTAGAGTGACAGAGTTCATAAAGGCAGAGCAAAGGTTGGACTCCCCTCATGTCATGAAGGCCCCTACAGTTCCCCTCTTCTCAGACCACAGCAAACAACTCACAGCAACAGCACCAGAAACAGAGTCGTGGAGCAGGGCCTGGAACCCAGAGAGAGAAGATGACCCTGTCTGTGATATCACTTGGAGGTTTAAAAGAGGGACAGCCTCTCCTTCCTGGCAGGCATGACTGCTTCCCATGGGCTACAGGTGTTTCTAGAAACTATTACAGGGCTCTCCCCAGTGACCTGTGCTGATGGTGATGAGAACACAGAGCAAATGAAAATCCGATATGGGAGAGGAGAAACCTGACACTCAGGGATTAGCACATTCCCTTCTTGGTGGGTGAGAAATTCATGAAGTCAGAAAGCTGCTCACTCCATTGCACTGTGAGAGGGCTCATCACGCTTGGGTGCTCCACTTGGCAGGTGTAAACCTCTC
>NW_022440231.1:0-7526 GCF_009761245.1 Sapajus apella
TTTTAGTAGAGATGGGGTTTCACCATGTTGACCAGGATGGTCTCGATCTCTTGACCTCGTGATCCACCCGCCTCGGCCTCCCAAAGTGCTGGGATTACAGGCTTGAGCCACCGCGCCCGGCCTCTCTTTTGTTTTTCTTGCCCATTCCTACCAATGGATTTATACTTAATTTTTTTGGACTTTGCAAGGAATCAGCGATTTTTTTGATCAAAGGTATTGGTTGTTTTTTATTTATGTGACAACTTCTGCTCTGATTTATGAATTCCTTTCTATTTATATCTGTAGATACTAGATTATGGAAGTGTCTTTAAGAAACAAATACAATTTTAAAAATATATGTCTATAGGTAATATCCACATCTGTGTGTCTACCAATTGAGAATAACATTTAGGGGAATGGAGAGGAGAGAGGGAGCTAGAATGGAAAGGACATTTCGCAGGTGATTTCTCCCATAACAAATTTTTGTTTTGTTTTTCTTTGAGATTTTGCTTTTTTGCAAGAAAAATATGTTTAGGTATTACTTGAATAATTAAAAATATAAAGAAAGCACTTCGAGATCCCTTACTCATCCGCCGCCTGCGGGTTTCACCCGTCAGGTCGGAAGAGCAAGAGGGGGTGGGGAGGGGACGGCTAGAGAATGTGGCAGGGTGTGGGCGGGGCAGGAAGAAATGGGGGCCCACCCTCAAGGCTTTCTTCAGTCCTTTTCTCAGCCATTTTCCGCCTTCCCCAACCACTGAATCTCCCTTAGTATGCAAGGACAGGCGCGCCTCCACGCTGCAGCAGCAACAACAGCCGCGCGAGTGGCCGCAGCGTCCACGCCGCGCGCGGGGAGTCGGTGCGCACAGCCTGGCGCGAGTTCGAAGCGGGAGAGGGCTGTAAAAGAGGCTGGGGTGCCGGGGAGACCATGTGATTTTCTGGAACGCTGGCTCGCTTCTTTATTTTGATTCTCGAGTAAACTTAGAATCCCCAAAATGCGTTGAGGGCATCGGAAAGAGTAAAGTCACGTTCCGCTGGAAAGGATCACTTCTTACGTTCACATTAACCTAGTCTTTGATCCTCCTTCATTGCTGTTTAAGATTTACTTCTCTTTCAAATCGAATAATGTGTTTCTTTCTCATTCTGAGAAAAGCTTTCAAGATGTGATTTCCCTTTTGAAAGACTTTGAAGTCCTTCCCCGGCACATCCTTTCTTAAAAGGATTTGGTAAGAGGAGATAGGACTGTAGTCCAGGGTATTTTACAGACACTTTCCAAATACCCTGTGTTCCCCTAAAGAGTCCTGAATTGAAACATCCCAGCTGCTGGAAGACGTTTCCAAACGTGACTGTGGCTGCAACACCCAAACTTCTCTCCTAGGACCCTAGTGGGTCATAAAGATGGGCGCAGCAGAAAAAAAGCCGTGCGTAAAGCCACTTCCATGGGCTTGCTTAAGCAGCAAGGATTCTCACATTTATGTAGTCCTCTCTGCTAGGACATCAAGGCAGAAACAGCTGAAATCCAGGATTGTACATTTCCTGGCGTGGTTAGATTTGAAGCTTCCAGTGTGCGGAGTTTCACCTTCATTCCCTCTGGGGCATCTCTATGGTTTCTGCCAGGTGGGAGCACCTGCCCCATGGTGGCCAAAAAAATACTGACAGCAATTCAAGCTTCTCACTTCAGAATGAGATGTTTGTACATGTAGTGACCTTTAATTGTGTCTTAGAAACTCATGTCAGATCAACATGTGGTTTCACTTATTCAGCAGAGGTTATTACATTTCAAGCTGTTTTGTGTTAGTTTTTAGCGTTTAAATGAAGTATATTCTCTTTCATATATTTGATGTGGCTCAAAGAAGCTTGCCTCTTTTTCTTTTTCCTTCGTAGATTTTATTGTTTGATTAGATCTTTTTGTCAAGTCAGATCAAAGATGGCTTTCCTTTCTTTAGGAGAGAGATCTTTTATTAAAACAAATCAATAGAACAGATTCCACAGTAAAGAGCCATTTTGTTTAAAAGATTTTGAAAAGAGGAAGAAGATTTCAATGAGGCTGGAAGAGAGGTGTTTTTATTTTTGTATTCCATTGGTTTGTCAGAGAGTTAGATGAAAGCAAATACTTTGGCATTCTCAATTTCAGATTTACTGTGGGGAGACTCTGCAGACTTAGCTAGGTAGACACATCCTTAGGGAAGAATTCACTTTACATTTTAGCATCTGGGGCTATCCATGAGCTGGTGATTCCTCCCTACCTATCCCTGTTCTCACCCCTAAGATCACACAGATGCTGGATTCCTGGCTTTTTGGCATCTTTTTCAGAAGAACCTCACGTGCTTCAGGAGAAAACGCAGGAGTTTCTAGATAGCATTCATCTTTATGTAGCAACTTGCAGTTCCCTCTATCCAGGGGCTACCACAGTATATTGAAATTACATGTTTACGTGGTGGCTGTGCTGCTCTTTAAGGGCAGGAAAGGGCTGGTTCACCTTGTCCCTCTCGCTGCTTGTCAGAGATCAACAAATATTTGTCAATCTGAACGGAACACAAAGGCAGAAATGTGGTCAGTATTCCCTATGTTATTAAAAAAAGATAATTAAGATTATATTGGGAGTATTTGGCAGTCACCCGGTAAATAACATCTGTAAAACATCAGAGATGGAATATATGGATGCCTCTAGACAGCACTTGTCTCACTCAATATGTATTTTTCTTATGTCTCTTTTTAAAGAATTAATTAATATACTTTTTATTTTTTTGTAGAGACAGGAATTTCAGTACTTTGTTTTCAGGCTGGCCTCAAACTGCTGGGTTTAAGTGATCCTCCCACCTCGGCCTCCCAAAGTACTGGAATTACAGGTGTGAGCCACTGTGCCCAGCTAGTATCTGTCTCTTTAACCTAAAATATCTGCTCCAAGAGGGCAAGATTTTGTCTTAAGCATTTAGAACAATGCCTGAGACATAACAATAGTTCAGAGATTATTTGAAGCAATCTACACATGTCCTCTTTCTGATTTTTGAGACAGAGTCTTGCTCTGTAGCCCAGGCTGGAGTGCAGTGATATGATCTTGGCTCACTGCAGCCTCTGCCTCCTGGGTTCCAGTGATTCTCCTGCCTCAATCTCAACTTCCTGAGTAGCTGGGATTACAGATGTGCGCCACCGCACCTGGCTAATTTTTTTTTGAGACAAAGTGTCACTCAGTTGCCCAAACTGGAGTGCAGTGGCGCGATCTTGGCTCACTGCAACCTCCAAATCCCAGGTTCAGGTACTTCTCCTGTCTTGGCCTCCTAAGCAGCTGGGACTACAGGCACGCGCCACCATGCCCGGCTAATTTTTGTATTTTTGGTAGAGATGGGATTTCACTATGTTGGCCAGGCTGGTCTTGAACTCCTTACCTCGTAATCCACCCACCTCAGCCTCCCAAAGTGCTGGGATTACAGACATGAGCCACTGCACCTGGCCTAATTTTTGTATTTTTTAGTAGAGGTGGGTTTTCACCATGTTAGTCAAGCTGGTCTCAAACTCCTGACTTGGTGATCTGTCCACCTCGGCCTCCCAAAGTGTTGGGATTACAGGCATGAGCCATGGTACCCAGCAACAATATATTCTTTATTCATTCAAATAATCAGGCAATTACATGAAAACAATCAAGAAAATACATTGGGCCTGCCAAGGTGGCTCATGCCTATAATCCCAGCACTTTGGGAGGCCAAGGCACGTGGATCATGAGATCAAGAGATCAAGACCAACCTGGCCAACATGGTGAAACCCTTTCTCTACTAAAAATACAAAAATTAGCTGGGTATAGTGGCGCATGCTTGTAGTCCTAGCTACTGGGGAGGCTGAGGCAGGAGAATTGCATGAACCTGGGAGGCAGAGGTTGCAGTGAGCTGAGATCGCACCACTGCACTCCAGTCTGGCAACAGAGCGAGACTCTGTCTAAAAAAAAAAAGGAAGAAAATGCATTGATTTTTGTATCCAAGTGTCCTGAAGAATTGCTGAAATAACAACAAAAAAAGTATGTCTTTTTCTCTCCATTTCTCCTAACACTCTTCAAAAGGTAGATGCTTTATAGAACTTTTTAAACTTGACCTCAGCCAAGGAAATTTAAAAAGTGAAAGCACTTGGTGTGTAGGATGCAAGGTCCTTAAAGCCTGAAACCACTGAAGTCCTTCTTTCTGCTGTGTCTTACACACCTGGCAGAAAGCCTGGCACACAGTGGGTGTTGCGGATTGAGTGAATAGTGTCTATCTCAGCTGCTGTTGTATAGATTGAACATAGGTACCATTTCAAACCTTGAAAAGTTCTGGGAGAAATTTCTCTTGCGTGGCTGGGCGTGGTGGCTCACGCATCCCAGGACTTTGGGAGGCCGAGGCAGGCAGATTGCGAGGTCAGGAGATTGAGACCATCCTGACTAATATGGTGAAACCCTGTCTCTACTAAAAATACAAAAAATTAGCTGGATGTGGTGGCACGAGCCTGTAGTCCCAGCTACTCAGGAGACTGAGGCAGGAGAGTCGCTGGAACCTGGGAGATAAAGGTTGCAGTGAGCCAAGATTGCCCCACTGCACTCCAGCCTGAGTGACAGAGTGAGACTCTGTTTCAAAAAAAAAGAAAGAAATTTCCCCTGCATTTACAAGGTAGTGGTTGAACGGCTAACCATTTAATTTGAACATTTAGGCGGCCATTTATATGCACAATTAAGTTTCCAACCACAGTTTTGCTTGTTAATTACATATGGCCTCTGTAATTAACAACGTGTGTGAAATACACCAGGGTTTTGGTAATAGAAGAAACAACAAGGAAAAATATAAGTATATTTCAGAGACATGAGCATTGAAGGAATTCTAGGAGTCAAAAACAAAAATGTCAAAGCAATTAGAGAGTGTTTTCCCCTTCGTTAGAGCCAAAGGCCTCGGATAGCAAGTGTAGGTTCTGGCAACTAAAAAAAACTTTTTTATTTTTTTCAGGCCAATGCAGTCTGTCCAGGCTAATTTGTTTATTCAGTTAATTAGTTAGCTTTTTCAAATTTTTTTTTTTTTTTTTTAAGCAATAAGATCTCACTCTTTCCTTCAGCCCAGAGTGCAGTGGGCAATCATAGCTCAGTATATCCTCCAACTCTTGGGATTAGGGATCCTCCCATCTCATCCCCTAAAGTAGCTGGTACAGCTGTGCTTCATCTACCTTGCTAGTAATTCTTTATTTTTTGTAGAGCCAGGGTCTTGCTATGTTGCACAGGCTGGTCTTAACACCTGGGCTCAAGTGATCCTCCCACCTCAGTATCCCAAGCTGTTGGGATCACAGGCATGAGCCACCACCTCTGGCTGTGTTGTTTAGCTTTTGCTGTGTAACAAACCACCTGAAAAGTTAATAGCTTAAAGCAACAACCATTTTTTTTTTGTTTTGAGATGGAGTTTCACCCTTGCTGTCCAGGCTGGAGTGCAATGGTGCGATGTCAGCTCACAAGAACTTGGCCTCCTGGGTTCAAGCGATTCTCCTGCCTTAGCCTCCCGAGTAGGTGGGATTACAGGCATACGCCACCACGCTTGGCCCGTCTTCTTCTTCCCTTTTTTTTTTTGAGACGGAGTTTCGCTCTTGTTACCCAGGCTGGAGTGCAATGGCGCGATCTCGGCTCACCGCAACCTCCGCCTCCCGGGTTCGGCAATTCTCCTGCCCCAGCCTCCTGAGTCGCTGGGATTACAGGCACGCGCCACCATGCCCAGCTAATTTTTTGTATTTTTAGTAGAGACGGGGTTTCACCATGTTGACCAGGATGGTCTCGATCTCTTGACCTCGTGATCCACCCGCCTCGGCCTCCCACAGTGCTGGGATTACAGGCTTGAGCCACCGCGCCCGGCCCCTTTTTTTTTTTTTTTGACACAGCGTCTCACTCTGTTGCCCAGGCCAGAGTGGAGTGATACCATCATGGCTCACTGTATGGTTGACCTCCTGGGCCTAAGCAATTCCCCTACCTGAGTCTCCCATGTAGCTTGGACCACAGGTATGTGCCACCATACTGAGCTAATCTTTTTTATTTTTGTAGAGATGGAGTCTCACTATATTGTTCAGACTGGTCTTGAACTCCTGAGCTCAAGCAATCCTTCCACCTTGGCCTCCCAAAATGTTGCAGTTATAGGCATGAGCCACTGCACCTGGCATATTCTAGATTTAGCCAGATGCACTGATCTCTACTGGGCTGTCTCATGTGTCTGTGATCAGCAAGTCTAGGATTGCCTTGCTCCTGCATCTACTGATTGTCACAGTTGCTCAAGGGGTCCTCAGCTGGGAGAACTCGTCTCTGTTCAGTTTGGTCATCCATCCTCTGCCTGGGTGAGATAGGGTCTTGCTGCGTTGCCCAGGCTGGAGTGAGTGCAGTGGTGCCATCATGGCTCACTGTAGCCTCTACTTCCCAGGCACAGGAAAATCCTCTTGCCTTAGCCTCCTAGGTAGTTGGGACCACAGGCATGCAGCTACCACACCCAGCTACTTTTTTATTTGTGGAGATGGGAGTCTCACTTGTGTTGCCCGGGATGGTCTCAACTACTGGCCTCAAGTGACCCCACCTTGACCTCCCAAAGTGCTGGGATTACAGCAGGTGTGAGCCACCACGCCTTCCATATATATATATTTTGAAGATGTTCTAATGTGACCAGAAGTACCTGGAATTGAATGCTCCTGATAGTTGTACTTTACTTGCATTTCAAATTTAGCAATAGAGATTGTAAAGAATGTTTATGTATACACACTTGTGCACACCTACCCTACAGTCTTGGGAATGTAGATTAGACTGTTGAAGTTTGTAGGGAAGAGAAGTGTCTCAGCTAACTTGAGGTATTAAGACGATGGCATATGGCAATAATAATAACTATCATACCAGTACCTGGGTCAGGATGGCTGCCCATGTGACCCCATGCAAACCCATTAGACTTCCTGAGCCTTGGTTTTCACATCTTATTGCCCTGTAAGACTTTAGAGAACTAATTGAACATTGCTCGCACAAGCATGCTTTAAACTCTAATGTATTACATACACATTAGCAATTTTTTTTTTTTTGAGACAGAGATTCGCTCTTGTTGTCCAGACTGGAGCACAATGGCATGATCTCGGCTCACTACAGCCTCCGCCTCCCGGGTTCAAGTGATTCTCCTGTCTCAGACTCCCGAGTAGTTGGGACTATAGGCGCATGCCACCACACCCAGCTAATTTTTGTATTTTTAGTAGAGACAGGGTTTCACCATGTTGGTCAGGCTGGTCTCTAACTCCTGATCTCAGGTTGATCCACCTGCCTTGGCTTCCCAATTTCCAGCCTTTTATTTTATTTATTTATTTATTTATTTTGAGACGGAGTTTCACTCATGTTACTCAGGCTGGAGTGCAATGGCGCGATCTCGGCTCCCCACAACCTCCGCCTCCTGGGTTCAGGCAATTCTCCTGCCTCAGCCTCCTGAGTAGCTGGGATTACAGGCACGCACCACCATGCCCAGCTAATTTTTTGTAGTTTTAGTAGAGACGGGGTTTCACCATGTTGACCAGGATGGTCTCGATCTCTTGACCTCGTG
>NW_022440232.1:0-7526 GCF_009761245.1 Sapajus apella
TACAAAAATTAGCTGGGTGTGGTGGCATTTGCCTGTAATCCCAGCTACTCAGGAGGCTGAGGTGGGAGAATCACTTGAATCCAGGAAGTAGAGGTTGTAGTGAGCCGAGATCTCATCAGTGCACTGCAGCCTGGGTAACAGAGTGAGACTTCATATCAAAAAACAAAAAAAAAAAGTACATGGGCTCTGAAAGCAGAGAGATGGAATTGAATCCCAGCTTTTACTTCTCAGCTGTGTCCCCTTGGAAAAGTTCACTTCTCTGAGCTTCAGTTTTCTCATCTGTGAAATGGGAATAACATTTGGCTTGACAGGGGTCTTAGGATGACTGGGGAGTGTCTGGCACATAGTAGGTGCTCAACGTGTGTGCTTTCCCATGGCCTTCTAAGAGTCTTCAGGGCTGCCCTCCTGCCCTTCCCCCACAACTCCTGTGACTGCCTCTTAAATGGGTACTCAGGGTGATAAGGAGGCACAGGTGAGGAAGCCAGGCTGGATCCACACCCACCCACGCCCATTGTTAGGAAAACAAGCTTTTAATGCCTGGCCCTGCTGCTGGTGACTGAGAGTATAAAATGGGACCCAGAGCCAGCCTCTCCCTTCCTCTAAGGCACACCAAGGCAATAGTGTTTAAAAGGAAAGGAGGCAGTGGCATGGAGGCTCCAGAGACTGAGCCGTTCCTATGGCAAGAAGGGAGGCAGTGGGGCCCACTGCTGAAGGCCGTCTGGCAAGTGTTCCATTCTACCTTCCTCCTGGGACCCACAGCCTGTTCATCAGTGATGTCTTCAGGTTCACTGTCCCCAAGCTGCTTAGGTGAGTCCAGACTTCAGGAGCTCTGCTAAGGCTGGTGGTCTCTTAATGGCATCCCTCCAGAGTCGGAGGGCTTCACCTCTTATGCCTCTGCCTATAGATCTGGTGCTCGGGACGCTGGAGGGTGGGTGAGAAGGATACTGAAAAAGGAAAATGATTAATGAGAAAGTGACTGTCCCCCAGAAGGGCAAATAAGCAAGCTCTCACATGACTGCATCAATTAGCTTTTGTTGTAAAATGCCCCAAAAGCGAGTGGCTTAAAATTACAAGCATTTATTTATTTAGCTCATGGTAGTGTGGGTCAGTAACATGGACTGGGCTCAGCTGGGTGGTTCTTTTCTTGGCTGGGTTTTCTCATGTGCCTGCAGTTGTGTGTCTGAAGCTGGGATAGCTTTCTGTTCCATATGGTTTCCCATCCTCCAAAAAGCTAGCTCAGACTTGTTCGTGTGGCTGCTTGGGAGGGTTCTAAGCAATAGGCCAAAAGCCACATTTTCTCTAGAGGCTCACAGCCGGCATAGATTTACCTCCAGTCTACTCTGTTGGTCAAAGGTGGTTTTGTGGCCAGCCCAGATTCAAGTAGTGTCTGCTCAGCTGCCATAACAGAGCATCACACACTGAGTATCTTCAACGACATAAATGTATTTTCCTCACGATTCTGGTGGCTGGAAGTTCCAGATCAGGTATCTGCAAGTTGCTTCCATCTGAGGCATCTGCCTTTGGCGTTCAGTTGGCCACCTCCTCCCTGTGTCCTCATATGGTCTTTCCTCTGTGTGCCCTGGTGTCTCCCTGTGTGTCTACATTTTCTCCTCTTATAAGGACTCCAGACTGGATGCAGGCCCAGCCTAATGACCTCATTTTAACTTTATTGCCTCTTTAAAGGTCCTGTTTCCAAATACAGTCACATTCAGAGGCACCGAGGGGTTGGGGCTTCAACATACGAATTTTGTGAGGACACAATTTACTCCATAACAAGGGGGGAGAAAAACACCATCTCTTGATTTTGAGGAGCTGCAGTCAGATTGCAAAGAAGCATGGACAGTGGGGAAAATAACTGAGATCATGATTGTGAAAAAGTCAACCACACCGACTGATCCTCCACACCTGGCCTGGTTTGGGCAAAGGCAACACACATGGGCACCTCCTCTCACCAGCTGTACCTTCTCTCTCCTTCCCCTGCAAGCCTTTTCCTGGAGTTTATTGGTGATCTCAAGCCTCCGGCCTGGGAGGACTGCCTCCTCGCGGTGCTGATATTCCTCTTGGCCTGCCTGCAAACGCTGTTTAAGCAGCAGAACATATACGGGCTCAAGGTGCTGCAGATGAGGCTGCAGTCGGCCATCACTGGCCTGGTGAACAGAAAGGTGAGCCCCGGGGGACAAGTGCAGGTCTTCCCAGCCGGGAAAAGCAACATCACTGAGCTGGTTGGAGTAATGCTATCAGCAGCTGAGAACGCTTTCAGTCCTTACTTATTAGAGTCACTCACGATGTATTCTCACTTCCTTTGTTATTTCTCTTTATTTGTATGTATTTTTTTTTTTTTTTAAACAGTCTTGCTCTGTTGCCCAGGCTGGAGTGCAGTGGTACAGTCCTGGCTCACTGCAACCTCTGCCTCCCAGGTTGAAGCGATTCTCCTGCCTCAGCCTCTGAGTAGCTGGGACTACAGTAACATACCACCATGCTAGGTTAATTTTTTGTATTTTTAGTGGAGACAGGGTTTTGCCATGCTGGTCTCAAACTCCTGGCCTCAAGTGTCCTGCCCCATCTCCTTAGGTATTTCTGCAATGTCGTGTGAGATCTGCTCCTGGGACCTCTCTGACCTCATCACCTCTCACACACACCTCTTCCTATGCTCAGTCTCCCCCAGCCACACAGGTTTCTGTTTCCTTTCTGTTCCCCAAACACTCCTGGAACCCACCCACCTCGGGGTCTTTGCATTTGTTTTCACTGCCTAGACACAATGTCCACTCCTCCTAATCTAATTTTAATATTTGAGCCTAATTTTAACTTCTACTCCTTCCCCCTTGAGGATAAAGGATTAACCTTATAAGGTGGCCCATCAGCTGTGTTCCCAGACAATACTGCTTGTGGTAAAAATGACCCCTAGGCTGGGTACAGTGGCTCATGTCTGTAATCCCAGGACTTTGGGAAGCTGAGGTGGGTGGATCACTTGAGGTCAAGAGTTCAAGACCAGCCTGGCCAACATGGTGAAACCCCATATCTACTAAAAATACATTTTTTTCTTTTTTGAGATGGAGTTTTGCTCTGTCACCTAGGCTGGAGTACAGTTGTGCAATCTCAGCTCACTGCAATCTTTGCCTTCTGGGGTCCCAGCAGTTCTCTGCCTCACCCTCCCAAGTAGCTGGGATTACATGCAAAAATTCATGAGGCAAGGTGACACATGCCTGTAGTCCCAGCTACTCAGGAGGCTGAGGCAAGAGAATCACTTGAAGCCAGGAGGCAGAGGTTGCAGTGAGCTGAGATGACACCATTGCACTTCAGCCTGGGCAACAGAGTGAGACCCTGTCAAAAACCCAAATACTGACTGAGAGCCTGTGGTCTCAAATGGGGCTTAAACTTCTATTGAGTTTTCACTGCTTCTTGAGTCAGTTTTGTCAATTTTCTTCGGTTTTTTGTTTTGTTTTGTTTTGTTTTTTTGAGACAAAGTTTTGTTCTTGTTGCCCAGGCTGGAGTAGAATGACATGATTTCGCCTCACCGCAACCTCTGCCTCCTGGGTTCAAACAATTCTCCTGTCTCAGCCTCCCAAGTAGCTGAGATTATAGACACCCACCACTGTGCCCAGCTAACTTTTTTGTATTTTTAGTAGAGTTGGGTTTTCACTATGTTGGCCAGGCTGGTCTTGAACTCCTGACCTCAGATGATCCACCCACTGTGACCTCCCAGAGTGCTGAAATTACAGGCATGAGCCACTGCGCCTGGCCTCTCTTCCTTCTTGAGGCTGAGTCATATTCTGCTGTGCAGATGGATCACACTATGTTTATCTTTTCATCTGTTGGTGGACCCATAGGTTGATTTTGCCTTTGGTCTGTTGTGAATCACACTGCTGTGAGCCCAGGTATGCAAATACCTTCCTGAGTTCCTGCTTTCTATTCTTTTGGGATGGATGGCAGTGGGTTTGTTAGAGCAAATGGTAATGCTTTGTGTAAGTGTTTTGAGGGACCACCATTTGTAAAGTGTTTTGTTGTTGTTATTGTTGAGATGGAGTCTCGCTGTGTCACCCAGGCTGGAGTGCAGTGGCATGATCTGGCCTCACTGCAACCTCCGCCTCCCAGGTTCAAGCCATTCTCGTGCCTCGGCCTCCTGAGTAGCTGAGATTACAGGCGCCTGCCACCACACCTGGCTCATTTTTGTATTTTTAGTAGAGCTGGGGTTTCACCATGTTGGCCAGGCTAGTTTCCAACTCCTGACCCTAGGCGATCTGCCCACCTCAGCCTCCCAAAGTGCTGGGATTCCAGGCGTGAGCCACTGCGCTCAGCCAAGCCCTGCTCCGTTCTAATCCCACTGCCTGCGAAAGGCTTCTGGAAGCTCACAGAAACAATGGCCCCAGTATGACGCCTCTCATTCCCTTGCTCCCTGAGTTATGGGGACCCACAGTGAGTGACTGTTTTCCTCGCTCACCTAGATGTGATGTGATGAGCCTGGTCAGAGAAGTTTGCTGTTGCTGACTTGCACCTGGTCAGGCCCTTGCCCTGTGGAAATTGCCCCCACTGAATCATCATGCCTCAGTTTACTTGGCTAACTCAGATCTCCAGCCCTGCCCCAGGCTGGGTTAGGCTCCTCTCTGTCATGCCATCTGGGAATGTCCCATGTGATACTTTATTTATTTTTTGAGATGGGATCTCACTCCATCACTTAGGCTGGAGTGCAGTGGTATGATCTTAGCTCACTGCAACCTCTGCCTTCCGGGTTCAGGCAATTCTCCTGCCTCAGCCTCCTGAGTAGCTGGGATTATAGGCACGTGCCACCACGCCCCGCTAATTTTTGTATTTTTAGTAGAGACGGGGTTTCTCCATGTTGGTCAGGTGGGTCTCAAACTCTTGACCTTGTGATACACCCATCTCAGCTTCCCAAAGTGCTGGGATTACAGGTGTGAGCCACTGCGCCTGACCTGTGTGACACTTTAATGAAGTCAGGTGCATAGTTGACGGCTGCCTGATCATCTTCCCACCACGGGTCAGGGCTAGGACCTTTGTTGCCTGGAAATTCCTCAGCTCTTTGTGCTGGTAGGGGAAGAAGGAAGAGATGGCCACTGGGGGACATGCGATGAGGTTTGGTGGGGATATAGCTCACCAGATTGTACTTGGTGTTCCCATGTAACTTGTAACCACTCTCATAGAAGGTGGCTTGAACCCCAGGGAGTGGGGGTTGCTGTCTGTCACCTAGGGGTCGGGGGAAGAGAAGCTGAGGCTATGCAGAGCCAGCAGGCAGGACAGGGCAACCAGGGCCAGGTGCAGTGGCTAACGCCTGTAATTCCAGCAGTTTGGGAGGCTGAGGCAGGTGGACCATTTGAGGTCAGGAGGCTGAGATCAGCTCGGCAACATGGTGAAACCCCATCTCTACTGAAAATATGAAAGTTAGCCAGGCGTGGTGGCAGGAGCCTGTAATCCCTGTTACTTGGAAGGCTGAGGCAGGATAATTGTGTGAACCTAGGAGACAGAGGTTGCAGTGAGTCGAAATTACATCACTGCACTCCAGCCTGGGTGATAGAACAACACTCCCTCTCAAAACAAAAAGCTGGCCAGTCATGGTGGCTCACACCTGTAATCCCAGCACTTTGGGAGGCGGAGGTGGGCAGATCACCTGAGGTCGGGAGTTCGAGACCAGCTTGACCAACATGGTGAAACCCCATCTCTGCTAAAAATACAAAATTAGCCAAGCATGCTAGTGCATGCCTGTAATCCCAGCTACTCAGGAGGGTAATGCAGGAGAATCACTTGAACATGGGAGGCTTAGGTTGCGGTGAGCCGAGATCACGCCCTTGCACTCCAGCCTGGGCAACAACAGTGAAACTCCATCTCAAAAGAAAAAAGAAAACAAACTTGCTCTGCAAGTGTGGCTGCAGGTGTAATCCCTGATGTGTCCCCCCTTCCCTGCTCCTGCCCCAACATCACCCACAACCCCCAGCTGTGGATTTGATGTCCTGAAGTTCAGACAGCATGGATTTGCAGAGCTGCGAGCCTGGGGTCTGTCCTGCAGTAGGATGCACAGAGGAGGGAACCCTGGGTTTGAACCAGAGGCAGCCTGTGGTGCCCCCTGCAGGCCCTGGTCCCCTTGTGTTTTGTGACACTCCCCCATATCCTCACATAAGCCACCCTCATTTTCAGCATGATTACAGATGCTCCTTGACTCATGATGGGGTCATGTCCCCATAAATCTATCATAAATTGGTAATAGCAGCCAAGTGCAGTAGCTCACGTCTGTAATCCCAGCACGTTGGGAGGACAATGTGGGAAGTTTGCTTGATCCCAGGAGTTCAAGACCAGCCTGGGCAACACAGACCCTTTCTCTATGGAAAAAAAAAAAAAAAATGAAAATTTACGAAGTTGAAAATGCATTTATTTTTTTTTGAGATGGAGTGTCACACTGTCATCCAGGCTGGAGTGCAGTGGTGCAATTGTGGCTCACTGCAACCTCTGCCTATCAGGTTCCAGTGATTCTCCTGCCTCAGCCTCCCAAGTAGCTGGCATTACAGGTGTGAGCACTGGCTAAATTTTGTATTTTTAGTAGAGATGGGGTTTCACTGTGTTGGTCATGCTGGTCTTGAACTCTTGACTTTGTTGTGATCTACCCACCTCAGCCTCCCAAAGTGCTGGAGTTACAGGCATAAGCCTGTGGCTTATTATTTAAGCCTAAATTATTTAAGAAATGAGGTCCTGCTCTGTTACCCAGGCTGGAGTGCAGTGGCATGATTTTAGCTCGCTGAAGCCTCAACCTCCTGGGCTCAAGTGATCCCTCCTGCCTCAGCCTCCCAAGTAGATGGGACTATAGGTGCACGAGACTGCACATGGCAAATTTTTATCTTTTTATAGAGACAGGGTGTCACTCTGTTCCCCAGGCTGGTCTCGAACTCTTGGGTTCCAGTGATCCTCCCACCTCAGCCTCCTGAAGTACTGGGATTAAGGGCATGAGCCACTGCACCTGGCCCTCATGCAATTTATTGAATACTGTACTAATAGTGAAAAACAGAAAGGTGATATGTGTACTGGAAACACAATTTCTACTGAATGTGATTGTTTTTGTGCCATTGTAAGGTCAAAAAATTGGGTGACCCTCTGCACTTGCAGCTAATACTGGACACTTGGCTTTTAGATCCAGGAACATCCACACACTTCCTGCTGGGTGGCGGAAGGCCATAGGGGTCAGAGGTCTTAGCTGCTAGCAAGAGAAGCCCACTCAGGCTGAGTTTAAAAACTGAGGCCGGGAACTGTGGTTTATGCCTGTAATCCCAGCACTTTGGGAGGTTGAGGTGGGTGGATCACCCGAGGTCAGGAGTTGGAGACCAGCCTGACCTACATGGTGAAACCGTATCTAACTAAAAATATAAAAATTAACCAGGCATGTTGGCTTGTGTCCGTAATCCCAGCTACTTGGGAGGCTGAGGCAGGAAAATCACTTGAACATGGGAGGCAGAGGTTGCAATGAGCCGAGATCATGCCACTGCACTCCAGCCTGGGTGACAGAGCAAAACTCCATCTCAAAAAAAAAA
>NW_022440233.1:0-7525 GCF_009761245.1 Sapajus apella
GTGTGCTGTTGGTGAAAACATCTTTTTCATAGAAAACCCTAGGGTTTCATTTTTACCTTGGTAACAATCAAAATTGTTAATCGGTCTCAGGAATTTATCTCCAAAGTGACATTCTGAGTGAATGCCTCCATTCAGGGCAAGCTGGGCTTTGTGGTAATTGCCTCTGATGTCTGTTCTTCCGTCTTTCTCCCTAGCCTAACCCCTGTCGCTGTCAATTACCCTGGGAGGATGCTCGCAACAATGGAGACTATTGCCTCCATGACAGCCGCCTGGGCCCTCAGTATCAGCGGTGCCAAGTGGCTGCAAGCTGTGCTGAGGGCTACACTGGGAGCTAAGGGAACTTCCAAGGCGTTGCTCTCCCCAAAATCTATTATTTTCCTTTCTACTGTGTATGAGCACTGACCCACAGTTTTAGGTGGCATTTCAATTTCAGATCTCAGCGAAGCTGCCTGTGATGCAGAGTGATTCTTTTTTTTTTTTTTTTTTTTTGAGACAGGGTTTTGTTCTTGTTGCCTAGGCCAGAGTGCAATGGTGCTATCTCGGCTCACTGCAATCTCTGCCTCCCGGGTTCAAGTGATTCTCCTGCCTCAGCCTCCCAAGTAGCTGGGATTTCAGGCATGTGCCACCATGCCTGGTTAATTTTGTGTTTTTAGTAGAGATGGTGTTTCTTCATGTTGGTCATTCTGGTCTCAAACTTCCAACCTCAGGTGATCGACCTGCCTTGGCCTTCCAAAGTGCTGAAATTACAGGCATAAACCACCAAGCCTGGCCACAAAGTGATTCTTAACATTGCCTGAGGAATTCAGAGGATAGAGTAGGGAAAAGAGGAAATCCTGGCTAATGATGCTGCCCCAGAGGCTGCCTTCCATAAACCATTTCCACCTTCTGCACCTAGCAATGTTTTCTGAAGGATTAAGATATTTCAGCCAGGGGACGGTGGCTCACGCCTGCAATCCCAACACTTTAGGAGGCTAAGGTGCGTGGATCACCTGAGGTCAGGAGTTTGAGGCCAGTCTGACCAACGTGGCGTTACCCCATCTTTATTAAAAATACAAAAATTAGCCGGGCCTGGTGACAGGTGCCTGAAATCCCAGCTACACAGGAGGCTGAGTCAGGAGAATTGCTTGAACCCAGGAGGCTGCAGTGAGCCAAGATTGCCCCATTGCACTCCAACATGGGCAACAAGAGCAAAACTCTGTCTCAAAAAAAAAAAAAAGCCTATCAAAGAAACCTCATTAATGAACTTTTTAACAGTTTACTAAATATCCTAATTTCCAGGCCATCACAGCCAATTAGTCAGGGAAAGCATCTAGAAGGATGAGAGGCTCTGTTTGCTGATTTTTGCTCTCCAGTTTCCACTGTTGGTCATTTCCCTGTAAGGATAACCAGAGACTCCAGACATATTAAATATTGTTGTATTCTGCTACCATTGTCTTCCAATATTAATTACACTTCAAACATGTCAAAGTAGTTTAAGTTACACTTATCATTATGAACTTCTCAATGTCTTCCTGAGCCCAGTCCTAGTATTATTTAAAATTGGCAAAGTGTTTCCTATGAATGATGTTAAAAATGTACTTGGAAACCTGACAAAGATTTGTGGAAACAAGTGATTACAAAAAAAATTCCATGAAGCCAAGAAGATCACAGAAAATAAAAAGTAGCTTCTTGGCCAGGCGCGATGGCTCATGCCTGTAATCCCAGAACTTTGGGAAGCTGAGGTGGGTGGATCACGAGGTCAAGAGATCGAGACTATCTTGGCCAACATGGTGAAACCCTGTCTCTACTAAAATTATCAAAATTAGCTGGGCGTGGTGGTGCATGTCTGTGTCTCAGCTACTTGGGAGGCTGAGGCAGGAGAATTGCTTGAACCCAGGAGGAAGAGGTTGCAGTGAGCTGAGATCTCACCACTGCACTCCAGCCTGGGCAACAGAGTGAGACTGTCTCAAAAAAAAAAAAAGAGTAGTTTCTCATAAAAAACAAACAGGTCAAGTGCAATGACTCATGCCTATTACACCTGTTTTTGTTTGTTTGTTTGTTTGTTTTTAAATAGAGATGGGGTTTCACCATGTTAGCCAGGATGATTTCGATCACCTGACCTTGTGATCCGTCAGCCTCCCAAAGTGCTGGGATTACAGGCGTGAGCCACCATGCCCAGCCTATCACACCTGTTATACCAGCACTTTGGGAGGCAAAGACGAGAGGATCACTTGAGCCCAAGAGTTTGAGACCAGCCTTGGAAACACGGTGAGACCTTGTCTCTATAAAAACAAACAAACAAGCAAACATCAATTCTTTTTTTTTTTTTTTTTTTTTTGAGACAGAGTTTCACTCTTGTTACCCAGGCTGGAGTGCAATGGCGCGATCTCGGCTCACCGCAACCTCCGCCTCCTGGGTTCAGGCAATTCTCCTGCCTCAACCTCCTGAGTAGCTGAGATTACAGGTATGCGCCACCATGCCCAGCTAATGTTTTGTATTTTTAGTAGAGACGGGGTTTCACCATGTTGACCAGGATGGTCTCGATCTCTTGACCTCGTGAGCCACCCGCCTCGGCCTCCCAAAGTGCTGGGATTACAGGCTTGAGCCACCGCGCCCGGCCAATATCAAATTCTTAATTATGTGAAATAGTACAAGAACAAATTGACACAGAGAATGCTAGGTAACTTCCTCAATGTAAGATGAGCTCTTTACAAATAGAAAAAGATTTTAAAAACTGGCTTCAGTTGATTCTGTAAGGAAAAATGAAAAATATCTCTGCAATAGAGTCTCTACAAAAAAAAAAGTAAAAGAAAATAAACAAACAATATGGGAATTTCACTTCTTATTTTATTTTTTGAGATGAGATCTTCTTCTGTCACCCAGGCTGGAGTGCAGTGGTGTGATCAGGGCTAACTACAGCCTCAACCTCTGGGGCTCAAGCAATCCTACCTTCTCAGTCTCTTGAATAGTTAGGACTACAGACACATGCCATCACATCCAGGGAATATTTTTTTGTAGAGATGAGGAGGGTCTCACCATGTTGCCCAGTCTGGTCTTGAATTCCTAGGCTCAAGTGATTCACCAGCCTCAGCCTCCCAAAGTGCTGGGATTACAATCATGTGCCACTGTGCCTGGTCCTGTTTGACTTTATTAAATATCTTACTGATGATACCAATGACTCCCAAACACATATTGCCAACACAGGCCTCCTCCTGAATTCCAAACTCAGAATTTACTTGAAATTTCCTGATCGGGTGTGGCAGCTCATACCTGTAATCCCAGGATTTTGGGAGGACAAAAAGGGTGGATCACCTGAGCCCAGGAATTTGAGAACAGCCTGGGCAACATGGTGAGAGCTCCATCTTTACAAAATAAAATGAAATAATTTTCCTCTGGCATGTTTCAAGGACATCTTAAACCTTGCATGTTCAAAACTCAATTGTAAAGTACGAGCTGAGAAATATAAGATCTGGTAGCTATGGAGACTGGACAAATCTCTTACCAAGAAAAAGGCATTTTCCCATATATGGCACTGACTACCGGAGAAAACTAAAGGTAAGGAAAATCATGTTTATTGGTAATGAAGCAACATTACTGTCTGGGTAAATACCCAAGATTCACTGTCTCACACCAGGGAAATTGAGGAGTCAGACACACAATAAGTGAGTTTAAGAGTGGAGATTTAGGCCAGGCACAGTGGCTCATGCCTGCAATTCCAGCACTTTGAGAGGCTGAGGTGGGCAGATCATCTGAGGTTTGGAGTTTGAGACCAACCTGGCCAATATGGTGCAACCCCATCTATACTAAAAAGATAAAGACTAGCCAGGCATGGTGGCAGGTACCTGTAATCCCTGCTACTCAAGAGGCAGAGGCAGAGGCAGAGGCAGAGGAAGGAGAATCGCTTTGAGCCTGAGAGGTAAAAGTTGCAGTCAGCTGAGATTGTGCCACTGCACTCCAGCCTTGGGGACAGAGTGGGAGTCTGTCCTCAAACAGAGCGGAGGTTTAATAGGCAAAAAAAAAAAAAAAAAGAGAAAAGAGAATAGATCTCTATCCCTGGTAGTCAGAGAGGCACACTCTAGTGGGTCTTCAGTTCCATGGTGAAATGCACAGGGTTTTATAGACAACTTGAGAATGCAGTGTCTGATTTACATAGGGCACAAGAGATTGGTCAGACCAGGTGTGTCATTTGCATAACACGCAAAGCAGCTGGCCATCCTACCCTAATCTTTTACTATGCAGATGGAGTCCCTACCTGGCCAGTGCCTTATTGCCTGCTTTTTTTTTACTACACACATGGTGACAAAAAAAGGAAGGAGGGACCCTCCATGTTGAATACACCTGGCTTTCAGCTATACTTTTTCTATTGGCACAGATGCCAGCATTTACCTATGCAAGCTTTTAGCTCATTTATCTATGCTGGAAGCTTGATTTTTTTCAGGCTACTTTTTGTTAGAAAAGAAATGTTTTGGGGTCTGCTTTCTATTAAAAGGAAACCTCACCAAGGACTCTCTTACCACCATCTGCCTAAATGGTTTCTTTCTAGTTCCTGTATCAGTAAACTTGTATCAGTAACTTGCCCAAAGTTAAAACATGGTTCCCAGACAAATATATACATATGTGTGTGTTAGTATGTGTGAGAGAGAGAAAAAGAGAGAGAGAGAAAGATTTTGTTTGGCCAGGTGCAGTGGCTTACGCCTGTAATCCCAGCACTTTGGGAGGCCTAACTGGGTGGATCAGGAGGTCAGGAGTTTGAGACCAACCTGACCAACATGGTGAAACCCTGTCTCTACTAAAAATACAAAAATTAGCCAGGCGTGATAGCACGCTTCTATAATCCTAGCTACTCAGGAGGCTGAGGCAGAAGAACTGCTTGAACCTGGGAGGTAGAGTTTGCAGTGCGCCGAGATAATACCACTGCACTCCAGCCTGGGTGACAGAATGAGACACTGTCTCAATAAAAAAAAAAAAAGAGAGAAAGATTTGTTTGACGTATGAGTGAGGAATCAGCAGATAGTAAAGTTGGTTCAAAGGGCATTTGAGAAATAGAGATTTATAAAGGTCTCTAGGAGAGACATGCTGGAATAAATTTGCTAAGTTAGAGACTGAAACTAGTTAATGTCCTACAGGGCGATAAGGTTATGGCCATTTGGAGTATTTGTTTCTGCTAAAAATAAGTCATTTGCATGTTTACCAGACAATAATCTACAAGTTAACATACAACTTCAGAGCCTGAGCCTAGTCAATAGTAAATAGCATGCCAAAAATGATCATTTCCTTAGAGAATTAAATCATCCCTGAGTAGGCCTGTCATACAGAACTCAAGTATGACACTGAGAACGCACAGCCCTCTTTCTTGCCTCTCTTCCATGCTTTGCATAATGTTTAACAAGGGTCAGAATCTCCACGCTTCTTTTTTTCCTAAGCACAGTTTTTTTTTTTGTTGTTGTTTGTTTGTTTTTGTTTTTTGAGATGGAGTCTCACTCTGTTGCCCAGGCTGGAGTGCAGAGGTGCAATCTTGGCTCACTGCAAACTCCGCCTCCCAGGCTGGGGTGATCCACCCACTTCAGCCTCCAGAGTAGCTGATATTATAGTCGTGTGCCACTACCAGGCTCATGGCTGGGTGTGGTGGCTCATGCCTGTAATCTCAGCACTTTGGGAGCCCAAGGCAGGTGGATCCCTTGAGGTCAGGAATTTGAGACCAGCCTGGGCAACATGGTGAAACCACATTCTAAAACAAACAAACAAAAAAAGGCAGGTGGATCCCTTGAGGTCAGGAGTTCAAGACCTGCTTGGCCAACATGGTGAAACCCCATCTCTACTGAAAATACAAAAAGTAACCTGTAACCCCAGCTACTCAGGAGGCTGAGGCAAGAGAATCACTTGAACCTAGGAGACGGAGGTTGCCGTGAGCCGAGATTGCGCCACTGCATTCCAGCCTTAGTGACAGGGCGAGACTCTGACTCAAAAAAACAAATTTATTTCTGAATATGAAGGACCCATTTTCTTCCTGCTTTTATTGCTATTCATTGGCATGTAATAATTGTACGTCTTTAGGGGGTATAGTGTGATCTAGCAATACATGTACACAATGTAAAATGTGAGGGAGTCACACTCTAGTGGGTCTTCGGTTCCACGTAAAATGGTCAAATCCAGGAAATTAACATATCCATCCAAACATTTATCTTTTTTTAGTGTTGGAACACTCAAATTCTGCTCTTCTCACTATTTGAAAATAGCAATAAATTGTAGTTAATTACAGTCACTGTAGCGCTGTAGCACGCTGCAAATTATTCCTCCTATCTAGCTGTGCTTTTGACTCCATTAACCAAACTTTGGCTATTCCTCCCTCCCAGTATCCCTTTTCCCAGGTGTAATAACTACTACTTCCTATTTCTTTTTGTTTGTTTGTTGTTGTCGTTTGAGACAGAGTCTCACTCTATCCCCAAGGCTTCATTCACTGCAGTGGCAGGATCTAAGCCCATTACAATCTCCTCTTCCCGGGCTCAAGGGATTCTCGTGTCTCAGCCTCCCAAGTAGCTGGGACTATAAGCACATGCCACTATGCCTGGCTAATTTGTTGTTGTTGTTGTTGTTAGAGACGGGGTCTCGCTATGTTGCCCAGGCTGGAGTGCAGTGGCTATTCACAGGCGCAATCCCATTACTGATCAGCACGGGAGTTTTGACCTGTTCCATTTCTGACCTGGGCCGGTTCACTCCTCCTTAGGCAACCTGGTGGTCCCCCACTCCCAGGAGGTCACCATATTGATGGCAAACTTAGTGAGGACACCTGACTGGCATAGCGCACTACAGCCCAGAAATCCTGGGCTAAGCGATCCCCCCACCTCAGCCTCCTGAGTAGCTGGGACTACAGGCACACGCCACTGCACCTGGAGCCTGGCTAATTTTTTGTATTTTTAGGAGAGATTGAGTTTCACCATGTTGGCTAAGCTGGTCTGGAACTCCTGGCCTCAACTCTGCCTTGGCCTCCCCAAGTGCTGGGATGACAGGCATAAGCTATTGCACCCTGCCTTTACTCCCTACTTCTAGGATATCAACTTTTTGTTTTGTTTTGAGATGGAGTCTCACTCTGTCACCCAGTAGGGTACGGTGGCGCAATCTTCGCTCACTGCAACCTCAGCCTCCCAGGTTCAAGTGATGTTCCTGCCTCAGCCTCCCAAGTAGCTGGGATTACAGGCACTTGCCACCATGTGTGGCTAATTTTTGTATTTTTAGTAGAGATGGGGTTTCACCATCTTGGCCAGGCTGATGTTGAACTCCTGACCTCATGATCCACCAGTCTCCCAAAGTGCTGGGATCATAGGCGTGAGCCACCATGCCCAGCTGAGATCAACTTTTTTAGCTTCCATGTATGAGTGAGAACATACATTATTTATTTTTCTGTGACTGGCTTATTTCACCTAAGTCCATTTTATTTTGACTTTCAGTTCAAGATGACCTTATACTTGCTAGAAGACAAATTTTCAGTGATTATTCTCTATTGGATGGCACCTGATCATGGGCCAAATAAGTCAGGGCGAATATCAAG
>NW_022440234.1:0-7524 GCF_009761245.1 Sapajus apella
ATCCACCCGCCTCGGCCTCCCAAAGCGCTGGGATTACAGGCGTGAGCCACCGCGCCCGGCTATAAAATTTTTTTTTTTGAGATGGAGTTTCACTCTTGTTACCCACGCTGGAGTGCAATGGCACAATCTCGGCTCACCGCAACCTCCGCCTCCTGGGTTCAAGCAATTCTCCTGCCTCAGCCTCCCGAGTAGCTGGGATTACAGGCGCGCACCACCATGCCCAGCTAATTTTTGTATTTTTAGTAGAGGCAGGGTTTCACTATGTTGACCAGGATGGTCTAGATCTCTTGACCTCGTGATCCACCCGCCTCGGCCTCCCAAAGTGCTGGGATTATAGGCGTCAGCCACCGCGCCCGGCCTAATTTTTATATTTTTAGTAGCGATGGAGTTTTGCCAGATTGGTCAGGCTGGTCTTGAACTCCTGACCTCAGGTGATCCACCTGCCTCAGCCTCCCAAAAGTGTTGGGATTGTAGGCCTGAGCCACCGCACCCCACCTCAGCTGGCTTTTCAGTTCTATGACTAATCAAAGGCAAAATAAAAGCAGATTAAACAAATGTATTGGGCCTTTCAAAAAGTAATTAAAACATTGGGTTGGGCACAGGGGCTCAGGTTTGTAATCCCAGCACTTTGGGCAGCTAGGGCAGGAAGACTGCTTGAGCCTAGGAGCTGGAGACCAGCCTGGGCAACATGGTGAGATCCTGTCTCTAAAACAAAAAAAATTAAAAATAAGATAAAACACCAGTGCCAGGCTGGGCGCGGTGGCTCATGCCTATAATCCCAGCACTTTGGGAGGCCGAGGTGGGTGGATCATGAGGTGAAGAGATCGAGACCATCCTGGTCAACATGGTGAAACCCTGTCTCTACTAAAAATACAAAAATTAGCTAGGCATGGTGGTGCACGCCTGTAGTCCCAGCTACTCGGGAGGCTGAGGCAGGAGAATTGCTTGAACCCAGGAGGCGGAGGTTGCAGTGAGCCGAGATCGCGCCATTGCACTCCAGCTTGGGTAACAAGAGCGAAACTCCATCTCAAAAAACACCAGTGCCATATTATCTTACACACAGACATGCAGAGAAGGTATGGATGCCAGATTTCAAAAACAAAAACCCCATGTACCTACTTAAATTTGAATTTCAGCTAAACAACAAATAATTTGTGTGTGTGTATATAGAGGCAGAATCTTGCTTTGTCACCCAGGCTGGAGTGCAGTGGCATGATTTTAACTCACTGCAACCTCCTCTTCCCGAGTTCAAATGGTTCTCATGCCTCAGCCTCCTGAGTATCTGGAATTACAGGCATGTGCCACCATGCCCAGCTAATTTTTTTGTACTTTTAGTAGAGATGGGGTTTCATCATGTTGGCCAGGCTGTTCTCAAGTTCCTGGTCTCAAGTGATCTGCCTGCCTCAGCCTCCCATAGTGCTGGGATTACAGGTGTGACCACACCTGACCAAATAATTTTTTTTTTTTTTTTTACTGTATGTCCCACATTTTATCTAGAAACGCTAAAAGAAGGCCTTCTTTAGATTATTGGAATAATAAGGACAATTGGCTTTCCTAAAACTTAAAGGGACATCTAAAATTTACTTATGTCAACATCAAAAAATTCCTGTTCACCAGACGTGGCAGCTCACATCTATAATCCCAACACTTTGGGAGGCTAAGGCGGGGGAGGATCACCTGAGGTTGGGAGTTCAAGACCAGCCTGGCCAACATGGCAAAACTCTGTCTCTACTAAAAATACAAAAACTAGCAGGGCGTGGTGGTGCACACCTGAAATCCCAGCTACTCAGGAGGCTGAGGCAGGAGAATCACTTGAACCCAGGAGGCTGAGATTGCAGTGAACCAAAATTGTACCACTAAGCTTTAGCCTGTGCAACAGAGCAAGACCCCGTATATTTTTTTTAAAAAAAGTCCTATAAAGAAACCATTTAAAAAATCTAAATACAACATTAATATGACAAAAGCATAATATTTGGGCAAACTAGCAATAGTACTGGTGTATGAGAAATGAATCAGGCCGGGCGCAGTGGCTCACGCCTGTAATCCCAGCACTTTGGGAGGCCAAGGTGGGCAAATCACGAGGTCAAGAGATCGAGACCATCCTGGCCAACATGGTGAAACCGCATCTCAACTAAAAGTACAAAAAATTAGCCGGGCATGGTGGTGCGTGCCTGTTGTCCCAGCTACTCAGGAGGCTGAGGCAGGAGAATTGCTTGAAACCGGAAAACGGAAGTTGCAGTGAGAAGGGATGGCGCCACTGCATTCCAGCCTGGTGACAGTGCGAGACTGTCTCAAAAAAAAAAAAAAAAGAGAGAAATGAATCAAATCATAATAGAATGTCAACACTTTTTGTTCATTCCATTTGGGCACTGTCAGTATTCAAGTAGACTACTGCCACAAAAAAAGGGGCCATCAGGGTGGCATGGATGAGAAATGAACTAAACCTGTAAGATTATGTGAGCTGGGCACGGTGGCTCACGCCTGTAATCCCAGCATTTGGGGAGGCCAAAGAGGGCAGATCGCTTGAGCTCAGGAGTTCAAGACCAGTCATGGGCAACATGGTGAAACCTGTCTCTACCACAAACACAAAAAATTGGCTGGGCATTGTGGCCCATGTCTATAATCCCAGCTACTTGGGAGGCAGAGGCACAAGAATCGCTTGAGCCTGGGGAGGCAGAGGTTGCAGTGAGCCACTGAGATCGAACCATTGCACTCTAGCCTGGGCAACAGAGCAAGACCCTGTCTCAAAAATAAATAAATAAATATAAACCTATAAGATTATGTAATTGGGGCCGGGCGCGGTGGCTCAAGCCTGTAATCCCAGCACTTTGGGAGGCAGAGGCGGGTGGATCACGAGGTCAAGAGATCAAGACCATCCTGGTCAACATGGTGAAACCCCGTCTCTACTAAAAATACAAAAAATTAGCTGGGCATGGTGGCGTGTGCCTGTAATCCCAGCGACTCAGGAGGCTGAGGCAGGAGAATTGCCTGAACCCAGGAGGCGGAGGTTGCGGTGAGCCGAGATCGCGCCATTGCACTCCAGCCTGGGTAGCAAGAACGAAACTCCGTCTCAAAAAAAAAAAAAAAAAAAAAAAAAAAAAAAAAAAAAAGATTATGTAATTGATTAGGTAGTCACAAACATAAATTACACTCAAGTACATAGGATATTCATTAAGAGTAAATTAACTCAAAAGAAGTTATTAAAATATTCAGCATCTAGTTCTTAGAAGAAAGAAAAAAAAATTTTCAGCATCAGCGCAAAACCAAACTTAAACTTTTGAATTCCTGACTCAGTATCTCCTATCTTTCAAAGTAGAAAGCAGATGCTTACTGTCCTTGCTCAGGATCTTGTTCATTCAGCATGTCGAACAGAAACTGCCTTCGGCCTTGCTGCTCCTGTGGGTCCAGGTCTATTACTGTGTTAGGGGTAAGAGAAAAAAAGCAAAGAATCATATACTGCTACAATGTGAGCCCCAAGACTCACAAGTGGTATTCATGGTAGTTTTCATAAAAAGATTAGGCTCCATGCCTGGATCTAGAATAACATGGACCAACTGCTTTGAAATTCTTTTTTTTTTTTTTTTTTTTTTGAGATGGAGTTTCACTCTTGTTGCCCAGGCTGGAGTGCAGTGACATGATCTTGGCTCATGGCTCACTGCAACCTCCGCCTCCCAGGTTTAAGTGATTCTCCTGCCTCAGCCTCCCGAGTAGCTGAGATTACAGGTGCATGCCAGCATGAACAGCTAATTTGTACTTTTTTTTTTTTTTTTTTTTTTTAAGTAGAGATGGGGTTTCTCTATGTTGGCCAGGCTGGTCTCAAACTCCTGACATTGGGTGACCTGCCTGCCTCAGCCTCCCAAAGTGCTAGAATTACAAGTGTGAGCCACCACACCCACCCTCAACATAGATTTCTACACTTGAATCAAATATTAGGGTAGGAAAAAGATTTCATGCATGACTTTATCAAATTTTCATTTATGATATACCCTTTCTTTAAAAATACTGGACAAAAAAACCAAAACCAGAAACAAAACAAAAAACTATAAAAATTAGCTGAGCATGGTGGAACGTGCCTGTAATCCCAGGTACTTAGGAAGCTGACGCAGAAGAACTGCTTGAAACCAGGAGGCAGAGATTGCGGTGAGCCAAGATTGTGCCATTGCTCCCCAGCCTGGGCAGCAAGAGCAAAACTCTGTCGAAAGAGAAAAGAGAAAAGAAAGAAGAGAAGAGAAAGGAGGAGAGAGGGAGGGAGGGAGAGAATGAAGGAATAAAGAAAATAAATACTGGAAAATATGATCCACTGAAATAAGAAAATAAGTCAGAGGATGACCAGGAGATAGGAAATCTGGTACAGGAGAGAACTTGATCATACTCTCCAAGAGCAGCAGTAATCACAGAGCAGTGGGCTAGAGAGGAACAAGAGGATAGAGAAAGGTCTTCAGGAAAAAAATGGATGAGAGATAATGACAGGTTTATTTTAAAATTTGGGAAGGCTGTTGGATGACATGAAAATAATTACAGGTCGGGCATGGTGGCTCATGCCTGTAATCCAAGCACTTTGGAGGCCAAGGCAGGTGGATCACCTGAGGTAGGGAGTTCAAGACCAGCTTGACCAACATGGTAAAACCCCGTCTTTAAAAAAAAAAAAAAAAAAGTATTAAAGAAAAAAAGAATTACAATATGTATTACTAGAATAATGCAAATGAAAAATTGCTGCAAAAAAAGGGTGAAAAGAAATATAATCATTGTATACTACTTGGTTCTGCAAGAATATTTACATATTCATAACAACAGAAACAATTTAAATTGATTTAAATAAAAATTATGATACAATTATATGGGAAGGAAAGAGACATGAGTGTAGTGCAGAAGAGCTAATCGTGGCGCATGCCTGTATTCCTTTTGAGACAGAATTTTGCTCTTGTTACCCAGGCTGGAGTGCAATGGCGTGATCTTGGCTCACTGCAACCTCCGCCTCCTGGGTTCAGACAATTCTCCTGCCTCAGCCTCCTGAGTAGCTGGGATTACAGGCATGCGCCACTATGCCCAGCTAATTTTTTGTATTTTTAGTAGAGATGGGGTTTCACCATGTTGACCAGGATGGTCTCGATCTCTTGACCTCGTGATCCACCTGCCTCGGCCTCCCAAAGTGCTAGGATTACAGGCGTGAGCCACTGCACCCGGCCACTAATTTTTTTTTTTTAAATCTTTGTTTTTTTCCTTTTTGTGGAGAATGGGGTCTCAACCATATTGCCCAGGCAGGTCTCAAACTCCTGGGCTCAAGCTGTCCTCCTGCCTCTGCCTCCCTAAGAGCTGAGATTACAGACGTGAGCCACAAGAGCTAGGTAGAAGAGCTAAATTTTAAGGCCCAAGATAGGAAGTCTAAAACCAGTGAATCAGGAAATTACAATAGAAATGTTACTCAGGGCCAGGCGTGGTAGCTCACGCCTGTAATCCCAGCATTTTGGGAGGCCAACGCGGGCAGATCACGAGGTCAGGAGATCGAGACCATCCTTGCTAACATGGTGAAACTCCGTCTCTACTAAATATATAAAAAATTAGCCAGGCATGGTAGCAGGCACCTTTAGTCCCAGCTACTCGGGAGGGTGAAGCAGGAGAATTGGCTTGAACCTGGGAGGTGGAGGTTGCAGTGAGCCGAGATTGCCCCACTGCACTCCAGCCTGGTGACAAAGCAAGACTCTGTCTCAAAAAAATGTTACTCAAGGCCGGGCGCGGTGGCTCACGCCTGTAATCCCAGCACTTTGGGAGGCCGAGATGGGTGGATCACAAGGTCAAGAGATCGAGACCATCCTGGTCAACACGGTGAAACCCCGCCTCTACTAAAAAACTACAAAAAATCAGCTGGGCATGGTGGCGCGTGCCTGTAATCCCAGCTACTCAGGAGGCTGAGGCAGGAGAATTGCCTGAACCCAGGAGGCGGAGGTTGCGGTGAGCCGAGATTGCGCCATTGCACTCCAGCCTGGGTAACAAGAGCGAAACTCTGTCTCAAAAAAAAAAAAAAAAAAAAAAAAAAGTTATTCAGAAGCCAAGTGTGGTGGCTCATGCCTGTAACTCCAGCTACTCAGGAGGCTGAAGCAGGAGGATCATTTGAGTACAGGAGTTTGAAACCAGCCTGAGCAACATGTTCAGACCCCATTTCAAAAAAACAGGAAAAGAGGAAGAAAAGAAATCAATACTCAGACTATAATGGAGGTAAATAACCGAAGAATTGGCACGGTGGCTCACGCCTGTAATCTCAGCACTTTGGGAGGCCGAGGCAGGCAGATCACTTGAGGTCAGTTTGAAACCAGCCTGGCCAAAATGGTGATGCCACATCTCTACTAAAAATACAAATCAATCAGCCAGGCATGGTGGTACGCATCTGTAATCCCAATTACTTGGGAGACTGAGGCACGAGAATTGCTTGAACCTGAGAGGTGGAGGTAGCAGTGAGCTAAGATCACACTACTGCACGCCATCCTGGGTAACAGAGCAAGGCTCCATCCCAAAAAAATTAAAATAAAAATTGCTGAAATGTAGAATGTGTTGGATTGAGGAAGGATGAGAACAGAGGAAGTGATTTGTGAAGAGGTGGAACAAAGGACTGCTTAACGTAAAATGTTTAGGCCCATTTGGTATTTTTAAACCATATGCACACAGCACTTTGATAAAATAATGAAGTGAAATGGCTGGATCCACCCACAAAAATCCAGAGTAGTTCTGACCCTCAGTCTCAATGTTCATCAGACTCCTCTCCCCAGTAACCACATAGGGTGCCTCACCCTTGCTAAAGTGAAAGTGGATTTCTTCTCCTGCCCTAGGCTTTCTTAGGGATACTGGAGTCTCTGTCTCCGACAAGGGTAGGTCGTAGAATTTGTACTCCACGTACACCTGCTTTACATTCTCATCAGACATCACTTCTGCCTCTGGGTAGAAGGTCAGGGAGACAATTTCAATGCACATCTTCTCTGAACCCTGATAAGGAAAATATGTGTTTAGTTCCTAAAGGTTAGTGAGGCCCCAAGTGCCTACTCTCCATCCAATTAACACATTACAGTACTTTCTAGAAATCAACCATAGGAGTAATCTGTCTACTATATTATTCCCCGAGAATCATTTTATAGGTAAAACTGGCATCAAACGACTGTATTGGCATAGCTAATCGATAGGAAATTTATAAAGGGAACCCAGCTCTTCTCCCAGCTCAGTGCATCATTTCTCCAGGCCAGCCTTCTTCAGTCATCTCCACATATAAAACGAATTTAGGCCGGGCGCGGTGGCTCATGCCTGTAATTCCAGCACTTTGGGAGGCCGAGGCGGGTGGATCACGAGGTCAAGAGATCGAGACCATCCTGGTCAACACGATGAAACCCCGTCTCTACTAAAAATACAAAAATTAGCTGGACATGGTGGCGCGTGCCTGTAATCCCAGCTACTCAGGAGGCTGAGGCAGGAGAATTACCCGAACCCAGGAGGCGGAGGTTGTGGTGAGCCAAGATCGCGCCATTGCACTCCAGCCTGGGT
>NW_022440235.1:0-7521 GCF_009761245.1 Sapajus apella
AAGAAAGGGTTTCTGAACTGCTACATACACACTCCCGTTTACCCCTGGAAGCGGAATGTACACCTTGAAAAACATTCTGCTAGGTAGCTCTGTTCTGTTTTAGAGCCATATATTTCTCATTACAGCATATACTCCCATTCCCTCTGGAATATCCAAAAGCAGCTTTTAGAAGAAACATATTTACAACTCCCTGAATGTAAACATAGATGCAACTTACTAAGGTGAAATAACATACAGCAGAGCAGCTTGAAAGATGTGTTTCTCCTATTAGACTCAGTCTTACTGCTAATTCTTATATGCCTGCATAAGGCTGGAAATATCTGTTTCTAGATTCTCCAAAGAAAGGGTTTCTGAACTGCTACATACAGACACCCGTTTTACTCCATAAGTTGAATGTACACCTTGACAACCATCCTGCTAGATAGCTCCATTGTTGTTTTAGAGACAGATATATCTCATTACAGCATATACTCCCTTTCTGACTGGAATATCCAAATGCAGCTTTTAGAAGAAACGTGTTTCTAACTCGGTGAATCTAAACATAGATGCAACTTCCAAAGATGAACCAACATAGAGCCGAGCAGTTTGAAAGATACGTTTCTCCTCTGTTTTAGTCGCAGTCTTAACTGCTAATTCTTATATGCTTGCATAAGGCTGGAAATATATGTTTCTGGATTCTCCAAAGAATGGGTTTCTGAACTGCTACTTACACACACCCATTTACCTTTGTAAGTAGAATGTACACATTCAAACCACTGTGCTAGATAGTTCCGTTTTTGTTTTAGAGCCAGATATTTCTCATTACAGCATATAATCCCATTCACTCTGGAATATCCAAGCGCAGCTTTTAGAAGAAACGTGTTTCTAACTCGCTGAATCTAGACATAGATGCAGCTACCCAAGGTTAACGAACATACAGCAGAGCAGTTTGAAAGATACGTTTCTCCTCTGTTTTAGACGCACTCTTACTGCTAATTCTTATACACCTGTATAAGCCTGGAAATATCTGTTTCTAGGTTCTCCAAAGAAAGGGTTTCTGAACTGCTAAATACAGACACCTGTTTAACTCCATAAGTTGAATGTACACCTTGACAACCATCCTGCTAGATAGCTCCATTGTTGTTTTAGAGCCAGATATTTCTCATTACAGCATATACTCCCATTCTCTCTGGAATACTCAAATGCAGCTTTTAGAAGAAACGTGTTTCTAACTCGCTGAATCTAAAGATAGATGCAACTTCCAAAGGTGAACCAACACAGAGCTGAGCAGTTTGAAAGATATGTTTCTCCTCTGCTTTAGTCGCAGTCTTAACTGCTAATTCTTATATACCTGTATAAGGCTGGAAACATCTGTTTCTAGATTCTCCAAGGAAAGTGTTTCTGAACTGCTACATGCACACACCCGCTTACCTCTGTAAGTAGAAAGTACACCTTCAAACCAGTCTGCTAGATAGTTTCATTTTTGTTTTAGAGCCAGATATTTCTCATTACAGCATATAGAACCATTCACTCGGGAATATCCAAACGCAGTTTTAGAAGACACATGATTCTAACTCATTGAATCTAAACATCGATGCAACTTCCTAAGGAGAACCAAGATAGAGCAGAGCAGTTTGAAAGATACGTTTCTCCTATTAGACTCAGTCTTACTACTAATTCTTACATGCCTCTATAAGGCTGGAAATATGTTTCTAAATTCTCGAAAGAAAGGGTTTCTCAACTGCTACATACACATGCCCATTTAACTCTGTAAGTTGAATGTAAACCTTGACACCCTTTCTGCTAGATAGCTCCGTTTTTGTTTTAGAGCCAGATATTTCTCATTACAGCGTATACTCCCATTCGCTCTTGAATATTTAAACGCAGGTTTTTAGAAGAAACGTGTTTCTATATCATAGATCCAACTTTGTATGGTGAACCAACATACAGCAGAGCAGTTTCAAAGATGCATTTCTCCTCTGTTTTAGACGCAGTCTTACTGATAATTCTTATATGCCTGTATAAGGCTGGAATGATATTTTTCTAGATTCTCCATAAAAAAAGGGGTTTCTGAACTGCTACATACACACACCCATTTAACTCTGTAAGTGAATGTATACCTTGACAACCATTCTGCTAGATAGCTCCATTTTTGTTTCAGATACAGATATTTCTCCTTACAGCCTATACTCCCATTCATTCTGGAATATCCAAACGCAGCTTTTAGAACAAACGTGTTTCTAACAAGCTGTATCTAATCATATATGCAACTTCCTAAGGTGAACCAACATACAGCAGAGCAGTTTGAAAGATGCGTTTCTCCTCTGTTTTAGACGCACTCTTACTGCTAATTCTTTTATGCCTGTATAATGCTGGAAATATGTGTTTCTAGATTCTCCAAAGAAAGGGTTTCTGAACTGCTACACACACACTCCTGTTTACCTCTGTAAGCAGAATGTACACCTTGACAGATGTTCTGCTACATAGCTCTGATATTATTTTAGAGCCAGATATATCTCATTATATCATGTACTCCCATTTACTCTGGAATACACAAACGCAGCTTTTAGAAGACAAGTGTTTCTAACTCGGTGAATCTAAACATAGATGCAACTTCCTAAAGTGAACCAACATATAACAGAGCAGTTTGAAAGATATGTTTCTCCTCCGTTTTAGACGCAGTCTTACTTCTAATTCATATATGCCTGTAAAAGGCTGGAATGATCTGTTTCTAGATTCTCCAAAGAAAGTGTTTCTGAACTGCTACATAGACACACCCATTTATCTCTGTAAGTAAATGTACACTTTGACAACCATTCTGGTAGATAGCTCCGTTTTTGTTTTAGAGCCAGATATTTCTCATTACAGCATACACTTCCATTCACTCTGGAATATCAAAACGAAGCTTTTAGAAAAAACGTGTTCCTAACTGGCTGAATCTAAACATAGATGCAACTTCGTAAGGTTAACCAACATACAGAAGAGCAGTTTGAAAGATACGTTTCTCCTCTGTTTTAGATTCAGTCTTATTGTTAATTCTTATATGCCTGTTTAAGGCTGGAATGATATTTTTCTAGTTTCTCCAAAGGAGGGGTTTCTGAACTGCTACATACACACACATATTGAACTCTGTAAGTGAATGTACGCCTTGACAATCATTCTGCCAGATAGCTCCTTTTTTGTTTTAGAGCCAGATGTATCTCATTACACCCTATAATCCCATTCATTCAGGAATATCCAAACACAGCTTTTAGAACAAACGTGTTTCTAACTCGCTGTATCTAAACTTAGATGCAACTTCCTAAGGTGAACCAACATACAGCAGAGCAGTTTGAAAGACACATTTCTGCTCTGGTTTAGACGCAGTCTTACTGCTAATTCTTATATGCCTGTATAAGGCTGGAAATATCTGTTTCTAGATTCTCCAAAGAAAGGGTTTCTGAACTGCTACATACACACACCCATTTAACTCTGTAAGTAGAATGTACGCCTTCAAACCAGGCTTCTAGATAGTTCCGATTTTGTTTTAGAGCCAGATATTTCTCATAACAGCATATAAAACCATTCACTCTGGGTTATCCAGACACATCTTTTAGAAGAAACATGTTTCTAACTCGCTGAATCTAAACATAGATGCAACTTGCAAAGGTTAACCAACATACAGCTGAGGAGTTAGAAAGATACATTTCTCCTCTGTTTTAGTCGCAGTCTTAACTGCTAATTCTTATATAACTGTATAAGGCTGGAAAGATATGTTTCTGAATTCTCCAAAGCACGGGTTTTTGAATTGCTACATTCACACCCCCGTTTAACTGTGTAAGTTGAATGTACACCTTGACAACCATTCTGCTGGATAGCTCCATTTTTATTTTAGAGTGAGATATATGTCATTACAGCATATACACCCATTCACTCTGGAAAACACAAATGCATGTTTTAGAAGAAACGTGTTTATAACTCGCTGAATCTAAGCATAGATGCAGCTCCCTAAGGTGAACCAACATACAGCAGAACAGTTTGAAAAACACGCTTCTCCTCTGTTTTAGACGCAGTCTTCTGCTAATTCTTATATGCCTGTAAAAGGCTGGAAATATTTGTTTCTAGATTCTCCAAAGAAAGGGTTTCTGAACTACTACATACACACACCCGTTTAACTCTGTAAGTTCAATGTACACCTTGGCAACCATTCTGGTAGATAGCTCCGTTTTTGTTTTAGAGCCAGATATTTCTCATTACAGCATATTCTCCCATTCACTCTGGAATATCCAAACGCAGCTTTTTGATGAAACGTTTTTCTAACTCGCTGAATCTAAACATAGATGCAGCTTCCTAAGGTGAACCAACATACAGCAGAGCAGTTTGAAAGGTACATTTCTCCTCTGCTTTAGACACACTCTTACTGCTAATTCTAAAATGCCTGTATAAGGCTGGAAATACATTTTCTAGATTCTGCATAGAAAGGGTGTCTGAACTGCTGCATACACACTTCCGTTTAACTCTGTAAGCAGAATGTGCACCTTGAAAGATATTTTGCTAGGTAGCTGTGTTCTGTTTTAGAGCCAGATATTTCTCATTATAGCATATACTCACATTCACTCTGGAATATCCAAATGCGGGTTTTAGAAGAAACGTGTTTCCAACTCGCTGAAACTAAGCATAGATGCAACTTCCTAAGGTGAACCAACATACAGCAGAGCAGTTTGAAAGATGCGCTTCTCCTCTGTTTTAGACTCAGTGATACTGCTAAAACATATATGGCTATATAAGGCTGAAAATATGTTCCTCGATTCTCCAAAGATAGGGTTTCTGAACTACCACATACCCACAAACGTTTAACTCTTTAAGTAGAATGTACACCTTCAAAACAGTCTGCTAGATAGTTCCGTTTTTGTTTTAGAGCGAGATATTTCTCATTACAACATATACAAAAATTCACTCGGGAATATCCAAACACAGCTTTTAGAAGAACCGTGTTTCTAACTCGATGAACCTAAAAATAGACGCAACTTCTTAAGGTGAACCAACATACAGCAGAGCAGTTTGAAAGATACTTTTCTCCTCTGTTTTAGTCGCAGTCTTAACTGCTAATTCTTATATGCCTGCATAAGGCTAGAAATATCTGTTTCTAGATTCTCCAAAGAAATGGTTTCTGAACTGCTACATACGCACACCCGTTTAACTCTGTAAGTTCAATGTACACCTTGACAACCGTTCTGCTAGATAGCTAAGTTTTTGTTTTAGAGTTAGATATTTTTCATTACAGCATATACTCCCATGCACCCTGCAATATCCAAATGCAGCTTTTTGAAGAAATGTGTTTCTATCTCGCTGAACCTAAACATAGATGCAACTTCATAAGGTTAATGAACATAGAGCAGAGCAGTTTGAGAGATACGTTTCTCCTCTGTTTTAGACACAGTCTTGCTGCTAATTCTTATATGCCTGTATAAGGCTGGAAATATCGTTTTCTAGATTCTCCAAAGAAAGGGTTTCTGAACTGCTACATACACACACCCGTTTAACTCTGTAAGTAGAATGTACACCTTAAAAACTGTCCGCTAGATAGTTCCCTTTTTATTTTAGAGTCAGATATTTCTCATTACAGCATATACAACCATTCACTTGGGAATATCCAAACGCAGCTTTTAGAAGAAACATGTTTCTAACTCCCTGTATCTAAAGATAGATGCAACTTCGTAAGGTGAACCAACATACAGCAGAGGAGTTTGAAAGATACGTTTCTCCTCCGTTTTAGACGCAGTCTTACTGCTAATTCTTAAATGTCTGTATAAGACTGGAATGATAAGTTTCTAGATTCTCCAAGAAAGGGTTTCAGAACTGCTACATAGACACACCCGTTTACCTCTGTAAGTTGAATGTACACCTTGACAACCATTCTGCTAGATAGCTCCGTTTTTGTTTTAGAGCCAGATATTTCTCATTACAGCCTATACACCCATTCATTCTGGAATATCCAAAGTCATCTTTTAGAACAAACCTGTTTCTAACTTGCTGAATCTAAACATAGATGCAACTTCCTAAGGTGAACCAACATACAGCAGAGCAGTTTGAAAGATATGTTTCTCATCTGTTTTAGATGCACTCTCACTGCTAATTCTTATATGCATGTATAAGGCTGGAAATATATGTTTCTAGATTCTCCAACAAAATGGTTTCTGAACTGCTATAACACAATCCCGTTTACCTATGTAAGCAGAATATACACCTTGAAAAACATTCTGCTACGTAGCTCGTTTCTGTTTTAGAGCCAGATATTTGTCATTACAGCATATAATCAAATTCACTCTGGAATATCGAAACGCAGCTTTTAGAAGAAACGTGTTTCCAACTCGCTGAATCTAAACATAGATGCAACATCCTAAGGTGAACCAACATGAAGCAGAGGAGTTTGAAAGATACTTTTCTACTCTGTTTTGGACGCAGTCTTACAGCTAATCCTTATATGCCTGCATAAGGCTGGAAATATCTGTTTATATATTAAGCATAGAAAGGGTTTCTGAACTGCTACATACACACAACACTTTAACTCTGTAAGTTGAATTTACATCTTGACAACCATTCTGCTAGATAGCTCCGTTTTTCTTTTAGTGCCAGATATTTCTCATTACTGCATATAATCCTATTCACTCAGAAATATCCAAACGCAGCTTTTAGGAGAAACGTGTTTCTAACTCGCTGTATCTAGACATAGATGCAGCTACCTAAGGTGAACCAACATACAGTAGAGTAGTTTGAAAGATACGTTTCTGCTCGGTTTTAAATGCAGTCTTACTGCTAATTCTTATATGCCTGCATAAGGCTTTAAATATCTGTTTCTAGATTCTGCAAAGAAAGGGTTTCTGAACTGCTACATACAAACTCCCGTTTAACTCCCGTTTAACATACAAGTTGAATGTACACCTTGACAACCATTCTGCTAGATAGCTCCGTTTTTGTTTCAGTGCCAGATAATTCTCATTACAGCATATACTCACATTCACTCTGGAATATCCAAACGCAGCTTTTAGAAGAAACGTGTTTCTAACTCGCTGAATCTAAATATATACGCAGCTTCCTAAGGTGAGCCAACACTCCGCAGACCAGTTTGAAAGCTCCGTTTCTCCTGTTTTGGATGCAGTCTTACTTCTAATTCTTATATGCCTGTATAAGACTGGAAATATCTGTTTTTAGATTCTCCAAAGAAAGGGTTTCCGACCTGCTACATGCACTCACCCGTTTACCTCTGTAAGTTGAATGTACATCTTGTCAACCATTCTGATAGACAGCTCCGTTTTTGTTTTGGAGTCAGGTATTTCTGATTACAGCGTATACTCCCATTCATTCTGGAATAGTCAAACGCAGCTTTTAGAAGAAACGTTTCTCTAACTCGCTGAATCTAAACATAGATGCACATTTCTAAGGTGAACCAACATACAGCAGAGCAGTTTGAAAGATATGTCTCTCCTCTGTCTAAGAGGCAGTGTTACTGCTAATTCTTATATGCCTGTATAAGGCTGGAAATATCTGTTTCTAGATTCTCCA
>NW_022440236.1:0-5362 GCF_009761245.1 Sapajus apella
TTTTTTTTTTGTGACACTATCTCACTCTGTCACCCAGGCTAGAGGCTACAGTGATTTTAGTTCACTGCAGACTCCAGTCCTGGGCTCAAATTATCCTCCTTACCTCAGTCTCCTAACTAGCTGGGACTACAGGCACTTGCCCCTGCACTCTGCTAATTTTTCTAAGTTTTGTAGAGATGAGGTCTGGCTCTGTTGCACCAGCTGGCTTCCAACTCCTGGCCTCAAGAGATCCTCCCACCTTGGCCTCCCAAAGTACTAAAATAAGAGACATGAACCGCCATACCTGGCCCCAGCAGTATTAGTTTTATTTTATTTTATTTATGAGGCGGAGTCTTGTTCTATCGCCAAGTCTGGAGTGCAGTGGTGTGATCTTGGCTCACTGCAACCTCCACCTCCTCGGTTCAAGCAGTTCTCTGCCTCAGCCTCCCAAGTAGCTGGAATTACAGGAATGGGCCACCATGCCTGGCTATTTTTTGTATTTTTAGTAGAGACGGGGGTTTCACTTTCTAGGCCAGACTGGTCTTGAACTCCTGACCTCATGATCTGCCTGCCTAGGCCTCCCAAAGTGCTGGGATTACAGGTGTGAGCCACCTTGCCCGGCCCCTTAGTTTTATTTATTATTATTATTTTTTGAGACCAGAGTCTCACTCTGTCACCCAGGCTGGAATGCAGTGGTGCCATCTTGGCTCACTACAACCTCTGCCTCCCAGATTCAAGTGATTCTCCTGTCTCAGCCTCCTGAGTAGCTGGGATTACAGATGCACACCACCACGCCCAGCTAATTTTTAATTTTTAATCTCTACTCAATTAATAATTGAGTAGAGATGGGGTTTCACCATGTTGGTCAGGCTGGTCTCAAACTCCTGACCTAATGATCTGCCTGCCTTAGCCTCCCAAAGTGCTGGGATTACAGCCGTGAGCCACCACACCTGGCCTTATTATTATTAAATTATTTTTATTTTATTTTATTTTTAAGATGGAGTCTGGCTCTGTCACCAGGCTGGAGCGCAGCAGTGTGATCTTGGCTCACGGCAACCTCTGAGTCCCCAGTTTAAGCGATTCTCCTGCCTTAGCCTCCTGAGTAGCTGGGATTATAGGCATGTACCACCATGCCCAGCTAATTTTTGTATTTTTAGTAGAGATGGGGTTTCACCGTGTTGGCCAGGCTGCTCTTGATCTCCTGACCTTGTGATCTACCCATCTCAGCCTCCCAAAGTGCTGGGATTATAGGCATGAGCCACCACGCCCAGCCTATTTTTATTTTTTGAGACGGAGTCTCACTCTGTCACCCAGGCTGGAGTGCAGTGGCACCATCTCAACTCACTGCAACCTCCATCTCACAAGTTCAAGTGATTCTCCTACCTCAGTTTCCTGGGTAGCTGGGACTGCGTGTGCCCACCACCATGAAGGGCAAATTTTTGTATTTTTTGTAGAAGGGGGGGGTTTCACTATGTTGACCAGGCTGGTCTTGAACTCTTGACATCAGGTGATCAGCCCACCTCAGCCTCCCAAAGTACTGGGATTACAGGTGTGAGCTATCTTTTCTTTAATCTTGTTTTGGAGATGGAGTCTTGCTCTATCACCCAGCCTGGAGTGCAGTGATGCAATTTCAGCTCACTGCAACCTCCGCCTCCCAGGTTCAAGCGATTCTTGTGCCTCAGTCTTCCTCATAGCTGGAACTATATGCATACACCATCATGCCCGGCTAATTTTTTCGAATTTTAGTAGAGACAGGGTTTCACTTGTTGCCCAGGCTGGTCTTGAACTTCTGAGCTAAGGCAATCTGCTCACCTTGGCCTCCCAAAGTGCTAGGATTACAGGCATGAGCCACTACGCCCAGCTCATTTTTAAAAAATTTTAAGAAAAAGTCTTGCCGGGCGCGGTGGCTCAAGCCTGTAATCCCAGCACTTTGGGAGGCCGAGGCGGGTGGATCACGAGGTCAAGAGATCGAGACCATCCTGGTCAACACGGTGAAACCCCGTCTCTACTAAAACTACAAAAAAAAAATTAGCTGGGCATGGTGGCGCGTGCCTGTAATCCCAGCTACTCAGGAGGCTGAGGCAGGAGAATTGCCTGAACCCAGGAGGCAGAGGTTGCGGTGAGCTGAGATCGCGCCATTGCACTCCAGCCTGGGTAACAAGAGCGAAATTCCGTCCCAAAAAAAAAAGGAAAAGTCTTGCTCTGTCACTCAGGCCAGAGTACAGTGTCATGATCATAGCTCATGGCAGCCATGTACTCCTGGGTTCAAGTCATCCTCTGCCTCAGCCTCCCAAAGTGCTGGGATTAAAGGTGTAAGCCACCATGCCTGGCCAAAATTTTTAAATTAAATAATAATAATCATAATAATACAAATCCCCACTGGCTTCTTCTTTCTCCTTTCACATCACAAGCCTCAGGCCTATGGCTTCTTTTCCTTTCTGCTGGAATTCAGCTCCTTCTCAACTGCTCTATTCTCTTTTCCCGTTGCCAAATCAGCCTGTGGCATAGGGCCAAGGACTTGCCACCTGTTGCCATACATCTCAAGGCTTGGTGGTTTAGAGAAGGGAAGTAGAAGTCTGAGGCTTCTCCCACAGTGCCCTTTTTCTTTCTTTTTTTCTTTCTTTTTTTTTTTTTTTTTTTTGAGACGGAGTTTCGCTCTTGTTGCCCAGGCTGGAGTGCAGTGGCGCGATCTCGGCTCACCGCAACCTCCGCCTCCTGGGTTCAGACAATTCTCCTGCCTCAGCCTCCTGAGTAGCTGGGATTACAGGCATGTGCCACCATGCCCAGCTGATTTTTTGTATTTTTAGTAGAGACGGGGTTTCACCATATTGACCAGGATGGTCTCGATCTCTTGACCTCGTGATCCACCCGCCTGGGCTTTCCAAAGTGCTGGGATTACAGGCGTGAGCCACTGCGCCCGGCCTCTTTCTTTCTTTTTTCTTTTTTTGAGATGGAGTCTTGCTCTGTCATCCAGGCTGGAGTACAATGGTACTATCTCGGCTCATTTGCAATCTCTGCTTCCTAGGTTCAAGCTATTCTCCTGCCTCAGCCTCCCAGGTAGCTGGGACTACAAGCATGTGCCACCATGCCTGGCTAATTTTTTTGTATTTTTAGTAGAGATAGGGTTTCACCATGCTGACTAAGCTGGTCTCAAACTCCTGACATCAAGTAATCCACTTACGTCGACCTCCCAAAGTGTTGGGATTACAGATGTGAGCCACCGCGCCTGGCCTAGAGTGCCTTTTTGGAATGAGTTTCTGGGCTGGGCACAGTGGCTCAAGGCTGTAATCCCATCAGCACTTTGGGAGGCCAAGGTGGGTGGATCATTGGAGGTCAGGAGTTCGAGACACCCTGTCTCGAACTAAAAATACAAAAAGTTAGCTGAGCATGGTGGTGGGTGTCTGTAATCCTGGTTACTTGGAAGGCTGAGGCAGGAGAATCACTTGAGCCTGGGAGGCGGAGGTTGCAGTGAGCCGAGATTGCGCTATTGCACTCCAGTCTGGGCAATAAGAGCGAAACTTCGTCTCAAAAAAAAATAGAGGGGCCGGGCACGGTGGCTCAAGCCTGTAATCCCAGCACTTTGGGAGGCCGAGGTGGGTGGATCACAAGGTCAAGAGATCGAGACCATCCTGGTCAACATGGTGAAACCCCGTCTCTACTAAAACTACAAAAAATTAGCTGGGCATAGTGGCGCGTGCCTGTAATCCCAGCTACTCAGGAGGCTGAGGCAGGAGAATTGCCTGAACCCAGGAGGCGGAGGTTGCGGTGAGCCGAGATCGCGCCATTGCACTCCAGCCTGGGTAACAAGAGCGAAACTCCGTCTCAAAAAAAAAAAAATAGAGTCACTTTCTGCGCAGTATTAGTAGAATTTGAGTGAGACCCTCTTCCCCAGATTGAAGACATCCATGTCCCAGCTAGTCAGGATCTATCGCACTGTATGGCTAGCCCAGAGAAGGAAAGGACTCAGAGAAAATTGAGCAATCCTCCATGGGTCAGACTTTTGACTAAGGCCGAAGAGGGAGGGAGTAGGCTGGAGAACGTCCTGTCTTCCAGCTAGTGTGATTATTTACACCCCCACCATTCTCTGCTCTCCTTACTCCCACCCCAGACTAAGGCCACTCTTTACTGGTGTTCTTTCATCAGTGTTGATCATGCTGTGTGCAAGACAGTGTGCTAGACACTGGAACAGATGAGGGGGATGAGACATGGCCCTGACTCATGGCCTACTGGAGGAGTTAGATACATACACAGGTAATTATGATACACTGCCTTACTTGCAATGTAGGTGATACACACACAAGTTATCGCTTTTTCAGGGATCTTCTATCTAGTTTGCTCCCAAAAAAACTTATACTCTCTCCCTCTTAAACTTCCGTCATCCCCCATCACAGCATATGTAATTAGTCATCAAGTCTCATCAATTTAAAATAAAATAAAAAAAGGCCAAACATGGTGGCTCATGCCTGTAATTCAAGCACTTTGGGAGGCCGAGGTAGGCAGATCACTTGAGCCCAGGGGTTGGAGACCAGGCTGGGCAACATGGTGAAACCCTGTCTCTAATAAAAATACAAAAATTCGCTGCGTGTGATGGCGCATGCCCGTAGTTCCAGCTACTCAAGAGGCTGAGGCAGGAGGTTCACTGAACTGGGAGGTGGAGGTTGCAGTGAGCTGAGATGGTACTTCTGCACTCCAGCCTGGGCAACGGTGAGAGTTTCTTAAAAAAATAAAAAAGAAAAAGAGGAGGTTCGTGCAAAGCTTCCTATTACGGCTTCCAGCGGTGTCCTGGTGAGCGCTGCCGGCTGGGCTAATGAAACCCCCCGAAATACCAGACAGCATGGGAGATTGGCTTCGGGGCGTCTACCGCTTTGTCACTGATAGGAATCACTTCCGGAGGAACTTGATCCTCAATTAGGGACTCTTTGCTTCGGGAGTTTGGCTGGCCAGGAACTTGAGTGACATTGGCCTCATGGCACCTCAGCCAGGGGTGTAGCCAAGTAGACAAATGGAATCTTGTGCTGATCCTGAACCTTCCAAAAAACAGCCTACAATCTGTGACCATCACAAGATGTGCCCTGATGGCACCTGAAGTTTGATTCAGATGGGCACTTTCCTTTTCCTTATCCCTGCCTAGTTTCCTTTTGTTCCTTGAGTCCACGCAGAATTCCATTCCCTGGTCAGCAAACAGGTTTAAGCTAAAGTATTTCTGTAAAGTTCTGTACAGAGTTCCTAAGCTTCTCCAGGGGGTGATCTTTGTTCTTGTCCTGAGAAATAACAATGCTGTTTTAACAAACATTTGAAATAAATACTGCACACACACACAAGAAAAAAAAAAAGAAAGAAAAAGAAAGCCCCATCAATTTTTTTTTTTTTTTTTTTTTTTTTT
>NW_022440236.1:5462-7519 GCF_009761245.1 Sapajus apella
GATCTCGGCTCACCGCAACCTCCGCCTCCTGGGTTCAGGCAATTCTCCTGCCTCAGCCTCCTGAGTAACTGGGATTACAGGCACGTGCCACCATGCCCAGCTAATTTTTTGTATTTTTAGTAGAGACGAGGTTTCACCGTGTTGACCAGGATGGTCTCCATCTCTTGACCTCGTGATCCACCCGCCTCGGCCTCCCAAAGTGCTGGGAATACAGGCGTGAGCCACCGCGCCCGGCCAGCCCCATCAATTTTATTCCACAAATATCTTTCAGACCCATCTCTTCCACTTGCTCCATACACCCAGTCACTGCTTTAGTTGTGCACAAGCCCAACCCTCTCATTGCTTACTTGCATTGCAACTGTATGCATTTAACAGATTTCTGGCCAGGTGCAGTGGCTCATGACTGTAATCCCAGCACTCTGGGAGGCCAAGGTGGGCGGATCGTGAGGTCAGAAGATTGAGACCATCCTGGCCAACATGGTGAAACCCTGTCTCTACTAAAAATACAAAAAAATTAGCTGGGCATGTTGGTGCACGCCTGTAGTCCCAGCTACTCAGGAGGAGAATTGCTTGAACCCAGGAGGCCAAGATTGCAGTGAGCCAAGATTGCGTCACTGCACTACAGCCTGGGTGACAGTGCAAGACTCTGTCTCAAAAAAGGACAAAAAACAAGCACCGAAAAGAAAGGAAAAAACAGATTCCTTGTCTCTAGGTTGGTCTTCTTCAAAATAGTTGCCACATTGTGGCCTCAGGGACTGAACATCTCAACACAGACCTCATCATATTGTATAAATGAAATCAAGACCAGGCACAGTGGCTCACACCTGTAATCCCAGCACTTTATAAGGCTGAAGCAGGCAGATCACTTCAGGTCAGGAGTTCGAGACCAGCCCAGCCACATGGTGAAAAAATTAGCCCAGCCTGGTGGCAGGCGCCTATAATCCCAGCTACTGGGGAGGCTGAGGCAGGAGAATCGCTTGAACCCAGGAGGTGAAGGTTGCAGTGAGCTGAGATCAAGCCACTGCACTATACCCTGGGAAATAGAGCCAGACTCTGTCTCAAAAACATATATATATATTTCCAGGCTCTACTTGTCACCTAGAGGTGTAAGTAGAGCTCTTAGTCATGCTCACTCAGCTACTTATCCGTCACAAAATAGGCCAAGTACCTTCCTCTGTGACACTGCGCTGATACACACACAGGTGTGTCATTCTGGATGCCCTTCTCCTATAGGTCAGGAACTCACCTTTCAAGTCTTAGATCAAGCTTCAGCTCCGGAATCCTTTCCAAAAAATCCCTTTTCTCTTTGAATTGGCCGCACTACTCCAGGAGTCCCCATTGCAACCTCTACTGTCTTCTAACATGCAGCTGTCAACACTTTGTTGCACTTACTAGTCTGTACATTTATAGGCACAGTGAAGGCCAGGCACAGTGGCTCATGCCTGTAATCCCAGCAATTAGGGAGGCTGAGATGGGCAGATCACCTGAGGTCAGGAGTTTGAGACCAGCCTGGCAACATGGCAAAACCCCATCTCTACTAAAAATACAAAAATTAACTAGGCATGGTGGGCGCCTGTAATCCCAGCTACAAGGGAGGGCGAGGCAGAAGAATCACTTGAACCTGGGAGGCGGAAGTTGCAGTGAGCCGAGATTGCACCACTGCCCTCCAGCCTGGGTGACAGAGCTAGAATCCAACTCAAAAAATAAAAAAATAAAATAAAATAAAAATAAAATAAAAAACATACAGTGGCTGGGTTCAGTGGCTCAAGCCTGTAATCCCAGTACTTTGGGAGGCCGAGGCAGGCAGATTACCTGAGGTTAGGAGTTGGAGACCAGGCTGGCCAACATGATGAAACCCTGTCTCTACTAAAAATACAAAAGTTAGCTGTGCATGGTGTGCATGCCTGTAATCCCAGCTACTACGGAGGCTGAGGCAGGAGAATCGCTTGAACCCAGGAGTTGGAGGTTGCAGTGAGCTGAAATCGCACCACTGCACTCCAGCCTAGGCAACAGAGCAAGACTCGGTCTCAAATAAACAAACAAATAATAAAAAATTA
>NW_022440237.1:0-7517 GCF_009761245.1 Sapajus apella
CCCCACAAAACCCATGTACACTCCACCCGGGTAAAAAAAACAAAACACCCCCTAAAAAAAAAAAAAAAAAAAAAAAAAAAACCAATAATTAAAAAAAAATAATAAAATAAAATAGTCCAGAAATAAGCTTACACATACAGACTGATGACTTATTTTCAGGCAGGGTCTCGCTCTGTTGCCCACGCTGGAATGCAGTCGTTCAATCTCTTCTTACAGCAACCTCAAACTTCCAGGCTCCAGGGAGCCTCACACCTCAGCCTCCTAAGTAGCTGGGACCACATGCACCCACCACTATGCCCAGCTCAGACTTTTGACAAGGGTGCAAAGGCGATTCAGCGCACAAATGGTAGGTTCAAGAAATCAGACTGCAGCGATTTCGTATTCCGGAACAACTGGATCTCCGTAGATAAAAAGAAAAAGAAAAAGAATTTGCATTCATAGCTCACACTATACACAAAAATTAACTCAAAAAGGATCAGGAGTCTAAATGTAAAGCTGCTGCCATAAAAACACAAGAGGAAATCGTTATGACTGGATTAGGCACAGAGTTCTCAGACATGAAAGATTTCTCAGACATGCTACCAAAAGCACAATCCCTAAAAGAACAAACTGACAAACTCACATTCGTCAAAAATGTTCAAGATTTGCTCTTCAGATGGTGAGAACACAAGCCACCGACCAAGAGAAAAATCTTTGCAAATCTATTTCATCGGACTGGTTCAGAATATATATAAAGAACTCTCTCCGGCCGCGTGGTGGCTCACACCTGTAATCCCAGCACTTTAGAAGGCCAAGGCAGGTGGTCAGGAGTTCAAGACTAGCCTGGCCAACATGGTGAAACCCCAGCTCTACTAAAAATACAGAAATTAGCCAAGTGTGGGGGCAGGTGCCTGTAATCCCAGCCACTCAGGAGGCTGAGGCTGGAGAATCACCTGAACTCAGAAGGCGGAGGTTGCACTGAGCAGAGATGGCAGCACCGTGCTCCAGCCTGGGTGAAAGAGCAAGATACCATCTCAAAAAAAAAAAAAAAAAGAAAAGAAGAGAACAAAGGAAACTCTCAAACTCAACACTAAGAAAACAAACAACCCAATTTTACAGCAACTGGCGAAAGATCTGAACGGATGCTTCCCCCAACAAGATATGTCAAGGGCGAAGCAACGTGTGTCAAGCTGCACAGCACGGCTGGTCACTGGAGACACACAATCCGAAATCACAGGCGGCACCCTCCACTTCTCCGAAGGGCCAAAGTCAACGAGACCTTCCAACTGCAACACGAAATGAGAGCAAGGCAGTTTCTGAACACGTTTTAACACACACCTTCCGTGGCACCTACTCATTTTATTTCTAGGTCTCTGCGGAAGAGAAAAAAAACGTATGTCCTTCTGAAAACCTGCGTGCGAATGTAAACAGCCACATTACTTTCCATCGTTAAAAACTGGAAGGTACCCTGATGTCCACCAAGAGACGAACAGATGAGTGCACTGGGGTGGACCCATGCTGTGGCAACAAAAGTGAGTGTTTACAACAGACACAGCGGCAGGAATGAATCTTAGAACAGTGACACTATGTGACAGAAATCAGACAAGGAGTGCATGTGTGCTGCAGGATGTCATTTATGTAACATTGTAAAAAAGGACAGACCCTCAGGTGCGCGGCTCATGCCTGTGATCCCAGCACTCTGGGAGGTGGAGGCAGGAGGATCGTTTGAGCCCAAGACTTTGAGGCCGGCCTGGGCAACACAGCAAGACCTCGTCTCTCCAAAAAAAAAAAAAAAATTAATTAATTAAAAAATTAGCCAGGTGTGGTTGTGTGCACCTACAAGTCCCAGCTACTCGGGAGACTGAGGCAGGAGGATCTGTTGAGCCCAGGAGATGGGGGCTGCAAGGAGCTCTCATTGTGCTACTGTACTCCCACACTCTATAGTCCAGCTACAAAGTGGAAAACAGAGTGAGAGCCTGTTTCAAACACACACACACACGCACGCACACACGCACAAGCAGAAACCAACCAGGACATTGGTTGCTTGGCACTGGGAAATCCAGGGTGGGAAGGGGAGCCACACAGGGCAGGAGGACAATTTTGGGACAACAGGCGTGTCTGTCTCCTGACGGGGTTGGCTTCATGGCTGTCTGTGTCGGTTAAGACTGACGGAATAGCACAGTGAAAACACACACCACACCTGCGTGTCAACGACACCCCCAACAAAGGTGTTTTTAAAAAGCAAGAGGCAAATGACAAAACTGGGAAAATATTTTGAATCAAGTACGACAGAGAACAGCTAATATAATTCATACGTTAAAGGCACTTGGAAAAACGAGTCAGGAAAACATTCCCACCCTAACTAACTTGCTCAGGCTGCCCTAACGAAGCGCCAAGTCCAGACGTCTTAAAGGATCCAGTAATATTCTCTCCCGGTCCTGGAGGCGGGAGTCTGCGATCCGGGCGAGGCAGATTCCTCCTGAGGCCTCTCTTCTGAGCTTGCAGAGGCCACATCTCCGTGTCCCCAACGGGGCTGTCCCTGTGTGTGTGTCTATGTCTTCATCTCCTCTTAAGGACCCCAGTCCAGTTGGATTAGGAGCCACCCGTATGACCCCATTTTAATTTAATTTTGTCTTTAAAGGCTCCATCTGCCAAAACCGTCACATTCTGAAGTATTGGGGATGAAGGCTTCAACATATGGCTCTTTTTTTTATTTTGAGGGAGCCTCGCTCTGTCACCCAGGCTGGAGTGCAGCGGCACAACCATGGCTCACTACAACCTCCGCCTCCCAGGTTCAAGCGATTCTGCTGCCTCAGCCTGCGAGGATCCGGGACTACAGTTGTGCACCACCACGCCTGGCTATTTTTTGTACTTTTAGTAGAAATGGGTTTTCACCATGTTGGCCACGCTGGTCTCCAACTCCTGACCTCAGACGGTCCGCCCACCTCGGCCCCCCAAAGTGCTAGGATTACAGGCGTGAGCCACCACACCTGGCCACAGGATAAAAATTTTAAAGGGGACACAAGTCAGCCTGTAGAAAGAATGAGCAACAGACAGAAGGAGCCGAGCTCTGGAATCAGAAATAACAGCAACTGATACATATGCGCCGCAATGCCCCGCTCACTTTTCTATTTTTTGCCGAGACAGGGTCTCACCATGTTGCCCAGGCTGCACTTAAACTCCTGGGCTCAGTGACCCACCACACCCCAGCCTCCCAGTGTCGGGATGTCAGGTGTGAGCAGCCTCACCTGCAGTTTTCAGTGAGGTGGTGAAGGAGGCCTCCCTGGGAAGAGGGCGTGGCAAGTGGGCGGGGCCAGCACCTGCCCAGGCCCTGCAGCCAACAAGCCCTAATGTTACAGCGGCACAAGGACCCTCAGAGGCCCCCGACCAAGCCACCTGAGGGGTTGACTCCCTCTGCCACCCCCTCTTTGTGGCATCCGAGAGCAGGTTCCTAGAAGGGCAGGAATAGAGGGGGAACTGGGATTAAGAAGGGACTCCTAGAAGGGGGTACTGTTGAGCCCTGGGCCATCAGGAGCAGGTGCTGGGCAGGGGCTCTGTGACTGCAGCTAGGGACCAGGTTGGCTGGGAAGGTGGGAGGGAGGTGGAGGGAGGTGGAGGGAGCAGGAGGGTCCGATGGGGAGACAAGAAGTCTCTAAAGGCAACTGATTCTGAAGGGCTTTGTGAGGGCAGCATCGGCACCCCGGTCTGCTGTCCTGGTCCTGTCCGAACCCAGGCTTCCCAGGTGGGTGGGGGGTTCCTCTTCTGGTTGGGAGAAATGCCATGTGACGACGTGTGTGGCTGACGACCGCAGGCTGGTGCTGTAAGGGGCTCTCACCGTGAGACTCTGTCACAAAACACACACACCACAGCAGAAACCCACCAGGCCATCGGTTGCTTGAGAATGGGAGGCCCAGGGTGGGATGCAGAGCTACACCGGGCACGAGGACAGTTTGGGGGCAATGGTGTATCTAACACAGTTCCGGGGAGGGCCGCAGGCTGGGGAGGGGGTCTTCCGGCCTAATGCACACTCTGCGGATGTGAGCAAGCCACATCCCCAGAGCCATAGTCACCCAGCCAGTACACGGGGTCCGAGGATGCTGAACACAGGTGAGGAGGGTTTGTGGTCCGTGGACACAGGTGAGAGGGTTTGTGTTCCACAGACACAGGCAGGAGGCTTTGTGGTCCACGGACACAGGCGAGGAGGCTTTGTGGTCCACGGACACAGGCGAGGAGGGTTTGTGGTCCATACTGTGACCTGTAGGATGGCCAAGCGCTGGCGAGAGCCCTTCTGAGCTGCCTGAGCCTCTCCTGTGACTCCTGCCTGCTCTGTCTCAGGGCTCCTGGCACCTGGGTCTGGCTTCCCCTGGGCTCTCTGGCTCCTGGATGGTGAGAGCCGGTGATCTGCAGCCAGGGCCTGGCACAAGGAGGTGCTGGGTAACAAACAGGAGTTGCCATTCTTACTAACCGTTGAAAACCCGCGATTGAACGTGGTGGCTCAATAGTTTGCGTTTATACTGATTTCGCTACAAGTGTTTGCACTTTTTTGTGTGTTTATTGGCAGGATGAATGAGTCTATACATGAATGAAGAATGAATGAATGAGTGCATGTGTGAACTGCTCCCTTCCCCCCACCCTCTGACCTGATTCTCATCTGAGGCTGAAGGTGCTTTCCTGGCTGAAATCGTCCATTCCCTTAAAACTCTTCAGGACCCCTCACTGTCAGAATGTCCCACTTCCCACAGCCTGAGTCACAAAGCTCAGACTAGATGCTGCCCTCGCAGGGGGCTCCTGGGTCAGGTCTAGCAGGTGGAAACAGAAGCGCATGCCCCGACACACCTGTGAGAACCGCCCAAATCCAGAACACTGATACCACCAAATGCTGGGGAGGACGTGGAGCAGCAGGAGTGGCCACCATCGCAGGTTTGAATACCAAAGAGCGTGGCCACATTGGAAGACTGCAGGGCAGCTTCTTACAAAGCCACACGTCCACCCGCCATTTGACCAGTGCGGCCCTCTGGGGTGTTTCCACCTCAAAACCTGCACACAGATGCTTAGAGAGGCTTTATTCATAACTGCCAAGTCTTGGAAGTAAACAAGAAGTCCTTCCATAGGCAAATGGATAAACTGAGGAACATCCGGACAATGGAAAGGTAACTGGTCCTACATGGAAATGCACCATGCCACTGTGACAAGACACAGAGGAACCCTAACTGCATATGGCTCATGGAACCAAGCCAATCTTGAAAGGCTACGTGCTGTCTGATTCCAATGACACCACAGCCTGGCTGGGGCCAGGGAGGAAGGAGTGAACAGGCAGGGCACAGGGTGCCCTTCAGGCAGTGAATGCTTCTGTTTGACACCAGGATGGTGGCTAAGGGACATTATGCAAGAATGAACCCTGGGGTAAACTCTGGACTTCACAGTAACCTATCGATGTTGGTTTATGAACCGGAACAGATCGAGCCAAGTGAAGGAAGATGTGAATAACAGAAGGGCCTCAGGGAGAACCGCTCTGTGGGAACTCTGTCTGCTCTCTGAGCAATTTTTCTGTTAAGCCCAACGTTGCTCTAAAAGACGAAGTCTATTTAAAAAGGACAAATGATTGGGCTGGGTGCAGTGACTCATGCCTGTAATCCCAGCACTCTAGGAGGCCGAGGTGGGCGGATCACCTGAGGTCAGGAGTTCGAGACCAGCCTGGCCAACACCTCTATTAAAAATAAAAAATTAGCTGGGCGTGGTGGTGGGTGCCTGTAATCCCAGCTACTCAGGAGGCTGATGCTGGGGTATTGCTTGAACTAGGGAGGCAGAGTTTGCAGTGAGTGGAGACCGCACCACTGCACTCCAGCCTGGGTGACAGAACAAGACCCTGCCTTGAAAAATAAAATATAAAATAAAGTAAAATGACAAATTATTAGTTGTTTATCTGAACTTCAGATTTAACTGGACATCTGTATTTATGCGGCACCCTCAACCCCATGCAGACCACTGATCTCAGGAGAGGCAGCAGAGCGGAAGCCGCCCTGGCAATGGTGTTCTGCGGCAGGTGGGAAGGAGGAAGACAAGGGTCCCACCGGCTCCCCAGCATCTCAGAGACCCCATACACTTAGGGGTAGATGTCTATGCTCAGAGCCTCCAAGCCTTCCAGAGGATCCCATTAGCAGGTTATCAGAGATGCAAGGATGGAGGGAGTGGTGAGGGGTCTGCTCCATTGAGGCACCCGCAGTCAGGACCTCAGTTCCCAGCTTGACTCTCGCCCTCCAGCAGCCCCAGTGACCTGAGCAGCACCCACCCCCAATACGCAGCTCGGCCTCCGGTCACCCTTCTCTCCGCATCAGCCACCCACAGCTTTGAGCCCAACTTCCAGCCACGTGTCTAAGCACGTCGCACAGCGTGGCGGCTGAAAAAGTCAGCACTGTGTAAACACAAAAGGAAGCCCAAGGACCCCGGCCCCGGGCCCCCCTTCTCCAGCTCCATCCTGTCCCTTCTCCCCTGCGGTCTGCTCCTTGGGCCTGGCCAAGGACACCTGCTGCTGGGCAAAGGCCTGCCTGGTCACCAGCCTCCTGGGACCCTGCCACGGGCAGCCTGGAGCGTGTCCACTCCACAAAGGTCTGGACAACCGTGGGGACAGCCACCGCCACCCTCCCTGCCCACTCCATCCCAATTTTCACTCCACCCGCTTCTGAGCCTTCGTGCTAGACACACACCCTGGAGTCACTTCCACTGCAAACCCACTCATCAGCTGAACTCGAGCCCTGCCTGGCCCCCGCACTCGGAGGGCCACACCGCCCTCTTCTCCTCTGTTTCCATAGCTCGTCAACCCCAGTGCCCTCCTGGAGCCCCCTTCCCACTTGCAGGCCCTGCCCCTAGCAGCAGCCAGGACCCACGGCCCCACTTCTAGGGATCCCCTGACACACCTGCCTCGTGCTCTGAAGGACACTTAGGGCACTGTGGGGTGTGGGAACAAGCCAGGCTTGGGGGTAACCCAGAAGCTAAAGAGATTGAGAAGGTACCTGAATCCAGCCACCAGGGAAACCAGGCGAGCAGGGAAAGACCTGGGGACAGGGGAGGGAGGCTGCCACCCTCTCCTCCCAAAAGGTCTCAGTAGCCCTCCTGGCCAGCAGGAACCAAGGAGAGGAGTGAGGACAGGCCCCTGGACACGGGTCCCTGTAGAGAGGGCCTTGCCAGAGGCTGGAGGGGGCTGGCCAGGAGGGTGGAGAAGGCCTGGAGAGAATGCCATGTGTGGCTGGGGTGCTGGGGGTGGGAAGCATGGCAGAAGTGGGGGTTGCCCACTGGGCTGGCCAGAAGGTCGAGGGGAGGGTCCCTGGGGTTCCAGACTCCCAGGGGAAACAGCCAGATGGAGAGAGGGGCTTCGCACCCTAAACCGGGGGACCTACCCTCCCCAGCACTACAGCCTGGTCTCCACTCCTGTCAGGGCAGCTGCAAGGGCAGTGGTGCCCACCAGGCCAGGCCCGGAGCTGCCAAAGGGCAGGAACACGGGTGTGGGGGGCGAAGGGGCACGGGTGTGGGGGGCGAAGGGG
>NW_022440238.1:0-7516 GCF_009761245.1 Sapajus apella
AAAAAAAAAACGCAGCTATCTAGCAGAATGATTGTTAAGCTGAAGAATCAACTTACAGAGTTAAACTAATGTGTGTGTGCAGCAGTTCAGAAATCCTTTCTTTGGAGAATCTGGAAACAGATATTTTCAGTCATATTCAGGCATAGGAATACAAGCAGTAAGACTAAGTTTAAAACACAGGAGAAACGCCTATTTCAAACTACTCTGCTTTGTGCTCGTTCAGCTTAGGAAGCTGGCTCTATGTTCAGATTGAGCGAGTTAGAAACACGTTTCTTCTAATAGCTGCGTTTCGATATTCCAGAGTGAATGAGACTACAGGCTGTAACGAGAAATATCTTCCTCTAAAACAAAAAGGCAGGTATCTAGCAGAATCGTTGTCAAGCTCTGCAATCAACTTACAGAGTTAAACTGATGTGTGAGAGCAGCAGTTCAGAAATGCTTTCCTAGGAGAATCTGGAAACAGATATTTCGAGCCAGAAACAGGCATATAAGAACTGGCAGTCAGACTGCGTTTAAAACACAGGAGAAGCATCTCGTTCAAACTGCTCTGCTTTGTTTTTGCTCACCTTAGCAAGTTGCATCTATGTTTAGATTATGCGAGTTAGAAACACGTTTCTTCTGAAATCTGCTTTTGGATTTTCCTTAGTGAATGAGGCTATAGGCTGTAATGAGAAATATCGTGCTCTACAACAAAAACGCAGCTATGTAGCAGAATGGTAGTTAAGCTGAAGAATCAACTTACAGAGTTAAACTGATGTGTGTGTGCAGCAGTTCAGAAATCCTTTCTTTGGAGAATCTGGAAACAGATATTCCCAGACATATACAGGCATATAAGAACTCGCAGTAAGACTGCCTTTAAAACACAGGAGAAACATCTCGTTCAAACTGCTCTGCTTTGTGTTTGCTCACCTTAGCAAGTGGCATCTATGTTTAGATTAAGCGAGTTAGACACACGTTTCTTCCAAATTTGCGTTTGGATATTCCAGAGTGACTGAGACTATAGGCTGTAAGGAGAAATATGTTGGTCTAAAACAAAAACGCAGCTATCTAGCAGAATGGTTGTTAAGCTGTACAATCAACTTACAGATTTAAACTGATGTATAAGTGCAGCAGTTCAGAAATCCTTTCTTTGCACAATAGGGAAGGAATTATTTCCAGACGTATACAGGCATATGAGAACTAGCAGGAAGACTGCGTTTAAAACACAGGAGTAACGTCTGTTTCAAACTGCTCTGCTTTGTGTTCGTTCAACTTAGGAAGTTGCATCTATGTTTATATTCAGCGAGTTAGAAACGAGCTTCTTCTAAAAGCTGCGTTTTGATATTTCAGAGTGACTGAGACTATAGGCAGTAATGAGAATTATATTGCTCTAAAACAAAAACGCAGCTTTCTAGGAGAATGGTTGTTAAACTGTGGAATCAATTTACAGAGTTAAACTAATGTGTGTGCGCAGCAGTTCAGAAACTCTTTCTTTGGAGAATCTGGAAACAGTTATTTCCAGCCATTTACAGGCATATAAGAACTTACAGTAAGACTGCATTTTAAACAAAGGAGAAACGTCTATTTCAAACTGCTCTGCTTTGTGTTCATTCACCTTAGGACGTTGCCTCTATGTTTAAATTCAGAGAGTTAGAAACACGTTTCATTTATAATCTGCGTTTGGATATTCCAGAGTGAATTAGACTATAGGATGTAATGAGAAATATGTTGGTCTAAACCAAAAACGCAGCTATCTAGCCGAATGGTTGTTAACCTGTAGAATCAATTTACAGAGTTAAACTGATGTGTGTGTGCAGAAGTTCAGAAATCCTTTCTTTGGAGAATCTGGAAACAGATATTTTCAGTCATATTGAGGCATAGGAATACAAGCAGTAGGACTACGTTTAAAACACAGGAGAAACGCCTATTTCAAACTGCTCTGCCTTGTGCTCGTTCACCTTAGGAAGCTGGTTCTATGTTCAGATTGAGCGAGTTAGAAACACGTTTCTTCTAATAGCTGCGTTTGGATATTCCAGAGCGAATGAGACTATAGGCTGTAACGAGAAATATCTTCCTCTAAAACAAAAATGCAGGTATCTGGCAGAATCGTTGTGAAGCTCTGCAGTCAACTTACAGAGGTAAACTGATGTGTGAGAGTAGCAGTTCAGAAATGCTTTCCTTGGAGAATCTGGAAACAGATATTTCCAGCCATATACAGGCATATAAGAACTGGCAGTAAGACTGCGTTTACATTCATAGATTTAGAAAACCGTTTCTTCTAAAAGCTGAGTTTGGATATTCCAGAGTGAATGAGACTGTAGGCTGTAATGAGAAATATCTTCCTCTAAAAAAAAAAGCAGGTATATAGCAGAATGGTTGTCAAGCTGTAAAGTCAACTTACACAGATAAACTGATGTGTGAGAGCAGCAGTGCAGAAATCCTTTCTTTGCACAATAGGGAAGGAGATATTGCCAGACGTATACAGGCATATGAGAACTAGCAGTAAGACTGCGTTTAAAACACAGGAGTAACGTCTGTTTCAAACTGCTCTGCTTTGTGTTCGTTCACCTTAGGAAGTTGCATCTATGTTTAGATTCAGCGAGTTAGAAACAAGCTTCTTCTAAAAGCTGCGTTTTGATATTCCAGAGTGACTGAGACTATAGGCAGTAATGAGAATTATATTGCTCTAAAACAAAAACGCAGCTTTCTAGGAGAATGGTTGTTAAACTGTGGAATCAATTTACAGAGTTAAACTAATGTGTGTGCGCAGCAGTTCAGAAACCCTTTCATTGGAGAATCTGGAAACAGTTATTTCCAGCCCTTTACAGGCATATAAGAACTTACAGTAAGTCTGCATTTAAAACATAGGAGAAACGTCTATTTCAAACTGCTCTGCTTTGTGTTCATTCACCTTAGGACGTTGCCTCTATGTTTAGATTCAGCGAGTTAGAAACACGTTTCTTTTATAATCTGCGTTTGGATATTCCAGAGTGAATTGGACTGTAGGATGTAATGAGAAATATCTTGCTCTAAAACAAAAACGCAGCTATCTAGCAGAATGGTTGTCAATCTTTGTAATCAATTTACGGAGTTAAACTGATGTGTGTGTGCAGCAGTTCAGAAACACTTTCTTTGGAGAATCTGGAAACAGAGATTTCCAGCCATATGCAGGCATATAAGAACTGGCTGTAAGACTCCGTTTAAATCACAGGAGAAACATCTCTTTCAAACTGCTCTGTTTTGCGTTCACTCACCTTCAGATGTTGCATCTATGTTTAGATTCAGAGATTTAGAAAACCGTTTCTTCTCAAAGCTGAGTTTGGATATTCCAGAGTGAATGAGACTGTAGGCTGTAATGAGAAACATCTTGCTCTAAGAGAAAAACGCAGCTATCTAGCAGAATGGTTGTCAAGCTGTACAGTCAACTTACAGAGATAAACTGATGTGTGTGTGCAGCAGTTCAGAAATCCTTTCTTTGGAGAACCTGGAAACAGATATTTCCAGCCATGTACAGGCATATAAAAACTAGCCGTAAGATTGCGTTTAAAACACGGGAGACAAGCCTAGTTCAAACTGCTCTGCTTTGTGTTCGTTCACCTTAGGAAGTTGCATCTTTGTTTAGATTCAGCGAGTTAGAAACACGTTTCTTCTGAAATCTGCGTTTGGATTTCCCTTAGTGAATGAGACTATAAGATGTAATCAGAAATATCCTGCTCTAAAAGAAAAAGGCAGCTATCTAGCAGAATGTTTGTCAAGCTGTACAATCAACTTACAGAGTAAAACTGATGTGTGTGTGCAGCAGTTCAGAAATCCTTTCTTTGGACAATCTGGAAACCGGTATTTAAAGCCATTTACAAGAATATCAGAACGAGCAGTAAGAATGCGTTTAAAACACAGGAGAAACGACTAGTTCAAACTCCTCTTCTTTATGTTCGTTCACCTTAGGAAGTTGCATCTATATTTAGCTTCAGCGAGTTAGAAACACGTTTCTTCTCAAAGCTGTGTTTGGATATTCCAGAGTGACTGAGACTATAGGCTGTAATGAGAAATATATTGTCCTAAACCAAAAACGCAGCTCTCTAGCCGAATGGTTGTTTACCTGTAGAATCAACTTACAGAGTTAAACTGATGTGTGTGTGCAGCAGTTCAGAAATCCTTTCTTTGGAGAATCTGGAAACAGATATTTTCAGTCATACTCAGGTATAGGAGCAAAAGCAGTAAGACTACGCTTAAAACACAGGAGAAACGCCTACTTCAAACAGCTCTGCCTTGTGCTCGTTCACCTTAGGAAGCTGGCTCTATGTTCAGATTGAGCTAGTTAGAAACACGTTTCTTCTAATAGCTGGGTTTGGATATTCCAGAGTGAATGGGACTATAGGTTGTAATGAGAAATATCTTCCTCTAAAACAAAAAAGCAGGTATCTAGCAGAATCGTTGTCAAGCTCTGCAATCAACTTACAGAGTTAAACTGATGTGTGAGAGTAGCAGTTCAGAAATGCTTTCTTTGGAGAATCTGGAAACAGATATTTCCAGCCATATACAGGCATATAAGAACTGGCAGTAAGACTGCGTTTAAAACACTGGAGAAACATCTAGTTCAAACTGCTCTGCTTTGTGTTTGCTCACCTTAGCAAGTGGCATCTATGTTTAGATTAAGCGAGTAAGAAACACGTTTCTTCTAAAAGGTGCGTTTGGGTATTCCAGAGTGACTGAGACTATAGGCTGTAAGGAGAAATATGTTGGTCTAAAACAAAAACGCAGCTATCTAGCAGAATGGTTGTTAAGCTGTACAATCACCATACAGATTTAAACTGATGTATAAGTGCAGCAGTTCAGAAATCCTTTCTTTGCACAATAGGGAAGGAGATATTTCCAGACGTATACAGGCATATGAGAACTAGCAGGAAGACTGCGTTTAAAACACAGGAGTAACGTCTGTTTCAAACTGCTCTGCTTTGTGTTCGTTCACCTTAGGAAGTTGCATCTATGTTTAGATTCAGCGAGTTAGAAACACGTTTCTTCTGAAATCTGCGTTTGGATTTTCCTTAGTGAATTAGACTGTAGGATGTAATGAGAAATATCTTCCTCTAAAACAAAAACGAAGCTATCTAGCAGAATGTTTGTCAAGCTGTACAATCAACTTACAGAGTTAAACTGATGTGTGTGTGCAGCAGTTCAGAAATCTTTTCTTTGGAGAATCTTGAAACAGAGATTTCCAGGAATATACAGGCATATAAGAACTAGCAGTAAGACTGCGTTTAAAACAGAGGAGAAACGAGTTGTTCAAACTGCTCTGCTTTGTGTTCATTCACCTTAGGAAGTTGCATCTATGGTTAGATTCAGTGAGTTACAAACAACTTTCCTCTAAAAGCTGCGTTTGGATATTCCAGAGTCAATCAGGACATAGGCTGTAATGAGAAATATCGTGCTCTACAAAAAAAAAACGCAGCTATCTAGCAGAATGATTGTTAAGCTGAAGAATCAACTTACAGAGTTAAACTAATGTGTGTGTGCAGCAGTTCAGAAATCCTTTCTTTGGAGAATCTGGAAACAGATATTTTCAGTCATATTCAGGCATAGGAATACAAGCAGTAAGACTAAGTTTAAAACACAGGAGAAACGCCTATTTCAAACTACTCTGCTTTGTGCTCGTTCAGCTTAGGAAGCTGGCTCTATGTTCAGATTGAGCGAGTTAGAAACACGTTTCTTCTAATAGCTGCGTTTCGATATTCCAGAGTGAATGAGACTACAGGCTGTAACGAGAAATATCTTCCTCTAAAACAAAAAGGCAGGTATCTAGCAGAATCGTTGTCAAGCTCTGCAATCAACTTACAGAGTTAAACTGATGTGTGAGAGCAGCAGTTCAGAAATGCTTTCCTAGGAGAATCTGGAAACAGATATTTCGAGCCAGAAACAGGCATATAAGAACTGGCAGTCAGACTGCGTTTAAAACACAGGAGAAGCATCTCGTTCAAACTGCTCTGCTTTGTTTTTGCTCACCTTAGCAAGTTGCATCTATGTTTAGATTATGCGAGTTAGAAACACGTTTCTTCTGAAATCTGCTTTTGGATTTTCCTTAGTGAATGAGGCTATAGGCTGTAATGAGAAATATCGTGCTCTACAACAAAAACGCAGCTATGTAGCAGAATGGTAGTTAAGCTGAAGAATCAACTTACAGAGTTAAACTGATGTGTGTGTGCAGCAGTTCAGAAATCCTTTCTTTGGAGAATCTGGAAACAGATATTCCCAGACATATACAGGCATATAAGAACTCGCAGTAAGACTGCCTTTAAAACACAGGAGAAACATCTCGTTCAAACTGCTCTGCTTTGTGTTTGCTCACCTTAGCAAGTGGCATCTATGTTTAGATTAAGCGAGTTAGACACACGTTTCTTCCAAATTTGCGTTTGGATATTCCAGAGTGACTGAGACTATAGGCTGTAAGGAGAAATATGTTGGTCTAAAACAAAAACGCAGCTATCTAGCAGAATGGTTGTTAAGCTGTACAATCAACTTACAGATTTAAACTGATGTATAAGTGCAGCAGTTCAGAAATCCTTTCTTTGCACAATAGGGAAGGAATTATTTCCAGACGTATACAGGCATATGAGAACTAGCAGGAAGACTGCGTTTAAAACACAGGAGTAACGTCTGTTTCAAACTGCTCTGCTTTGTGTTCGTTCAACTTAGGAAGTTGCATCTATGTTTATATTCAGCGAGTTAGAAACGAGCTTCTTCTAAAAGCTGCGTTTTGATATTTCAGAGTGACTGAGACTATAGGCAGTAATGAGAATTATATTGCTCTAAAACAAAAACGCAGCTTTCTAGGAGAATGGTTGTTAAACTGTGGAATCAATTTACAGAGTTAAACTAATGTGTGTGCGCAGCAGTTCAGAAACTCTTTCTTTGGAGAATCTGGAAACAGTTATTTCCAGCCATTTACAGGCATATAAGAACTTACAGTAAGACTGCATTTTAAACAAAGGAGAAACGTCTATTTCAAACTGCTCTGCTTTGTGTTCATTCACCTTAGGACGTTGCCTCTATGTTTAAATTCAGAGAGTTAGAAACACGTTTCATTTATAATCTGCGTTTGGATATTCCAGAGTGAATTAGACTATAGGATGTAATGAGAAATATGTTGGTCTAAACCAAAAACGCAGCTATCTAGCCGAATGGTTGTTAACCTGTAGAATCAATTTACAGAGTTAAACTGATGTGTGTGTGCAGAAGTTCAGAAATCCTTTCTTTGGAGAATCTGGAAACAGATATTTTCAGTCATATTGAGGCATAGGAATACAAGCAGTAGGACTACGTTTAAAACACAGGAGAAACGCCTATTTCAAACTGCTCTGCCTTGTGCTCGTTCACCTTAGGAAGCTGGTTCTATGTTCAGATTGAGCGAGTTAGAAACACGTTTCTTCTAATAGCTGCGTTTGGATATTCCAGAGCGAATGAGACTATAGGCTGTAACGAGAAATATCTTCCTCTAAAACAAAAATGCAGGTATCTGGCAGAATCGTTGTGAAGCTCTGCA
>NW_022440239.1:0-7515 GCF_009761245.1 Sapajus apella
TTTTTTTTTTAACAAAATGTATTCATCTTTCTTGAAACTGAAAAATAAATCTATGTACAAAACAGGAAGAGATCAGGCTCCTGTCACCCACTCCCAACCCTCTGCAGATTTCCTCCGGGATGCTCCGAGATGGCTGGACCTCTGGGAGGTTCCCAGAGGGTAGGAAGGGTGGTCCTGCTCTGATCTGGGGCCAGTTTAGTCAGGAAGAGGGCGGGGCTCAGGATGCTCATGGGCTGGGGGCGGAGTTTCGTGTCCCACACTTGGAATGGGAAGGAGAGGAAGCTAGATTTCCAAATTCTAGAGCAGGACTCAAGTTCATTGGGGATAGGGAGCTTGTTTTCGCAAGATATGAATTCTGAAGTGCGGAAATATAATCCTAGGGACTGAGTGGGGTCCTAGGCTCCTGGGCTGGAGGCAGGACCTGTGCTCGTTGGGTTAAGGATGAAACCTCAGCTCCCACAAGCTCGGAGCAGCCCTGAGTAACGTTGGTCTGGCTCTAGGTGAGCGGCTCCTTTCTGAGGAGGAGCTTGGGTTTGGGACTTTAAAGGCCCAAAATCCCAGGGGTTGGGCCTTTAAAGATAATTAGGACCCAGGGTGAGGTTTACAGTGGCTGGCTGGGATTCTAGGAAGAGACCTATATTCTAACGACTGAGGCAGGGCCCTGGGTTCTGAGCTGGAGAAAATTGTGGGTTTGATGTAGACTGTACTCGGGACTTGGAGCCTTGGGTTCGGGTAGGGGTGAGGCCTGTCCCCTTTGGGCTGGGACACAGCATGGGCTCAGAGTGGGGGGACTAAGGGTGGCGCCTGGGTCCCCACAAGCGGTCTAAAGTCCCCAGTAGTTCAGAGGCCTTTGCGCTGCCGCTTGAGGAAAGACAGAGTGTAGTCACTAGGGGTGGACACCTTCTGCTTCTTCATCTGCACTTGCGATTGCGCTGTGAGTTGCAGCTTGATGGCGCTTGAGTTGATCTTGGTGGCCACCAGCAGCTCCTTCATGCCCTTCATCTTCTCACTCTGGAAAGTGAGCACTGGACCCTCCGGTGGCGGTGATGCTGCGGGTGCTGGCGCCTGAGCCATGCTCCCACCTTCAGGGCCTCGGGCTGTGCCAGGGACTGTCCCAGGGGGTTTCCGGGGGGGTCCTGACACTGCACCCTGGCCGGCACCTGGGCCCTTGTCCAGTGCTGGCTTCTTGGGCGGCGGGGGCTCCTCTGGCTTGGACTCCCGCCGTGGGCCCCTCCGCCGACCTTCCCGGGCTTCCTCACCCCACGGCTCCTCTGCCTCGGCCGCCTCGGCCTCCCGGCTCACTATGCGCACCTTCTGCCGCACCTGGGCCAAAGGGGAGAGCAAGCTGAGGGCAAGGTTGCTGGCCAGTGGCTGGAACTTCTGCTCTGGCCATCCCATCCCCCTCAGGGGGTCTCAGTCTCATCTGCACCTAAGGGGATGGGCAGATGCTGCCCCTGGGCCAGAAAAGTCTGACAAGCCTGTGGCTGCCGTCACCACCTGTAGCGCCCAGACCTCTGTGCAGCTGTCCCTCACCTGTCCCTCAAAACGGCCTAGGGACTGCACAAGGAAGGTGGCCCAGCCCACATGCAGCACAGGCGTGGGACTGCCCTCTTCCCATTTGCAGATCCCGTCGTAGAATCGCAGCAGGTGGGCAAAGCATTCAGGGTCCTGGAGGGCAGAACCTTGGCTCTGGGTGCCCTGGACAAGGGGGAAGGGAGGGCACAGGTCAGTCTCTTACTCACCCCTTAGCAGAGGGCACTTACCAGGCCCCCCACCTAGGCAAAGACCCCTAGCTCCAGAAAAGGTAAGCATAGGTCAGGAACAATCTTAGAACCTCTTTCCTTTTATAAAGCCAATTCATAGCCAGAAGGCACCATCCCTTACCACCTACCCCTCGGCTGTAGGAGGGACTCTGGCCATGAAACTGAAGGCTCAGGGTAGAAACCTTTAAAATACCTTCAGCCCTGTCCACCATGGACCCAGGACCTGAGCTACAGCAAAAGGGAACATAGCTCTCTGATCGGGGACTCCTTCCTCATGCCAGCCCTAGTCCTGTACATGCAGCCTCCATGGCCTGTGGCAGGGTGCCCTGCCCAGGTGGGAGGCTGGACACAGGCTGGTGCTCCAGCCTTTCACCTGGCTCTGCTCCCCTGGCCGCTCCTCGCCCGCCTCCAGCAAGCTGGCTGCCTCCTTCAGCAGGTTGGGGATGACGTCATTGGCCACTTCGAAGAACTCCTTGTAGATCTCCTCGTCTTCCCGGCAGTAGTTGTAGCTGTGAGAGCAGGAGGGTCTCTGTAGGGTCTGAAGGGGTCTCACCATGGGGTATAGCCCCAGGGACCCGGTGGGGGATGGAGCCCAGGTTTCTTTTCTTGGGTCACCCCAGGAGCTGGGGGAGTAGGTGGGGTCCTCACTGCAAAATGATGCTGTCTGAGTCACCCTAGAGCAAGAATGAGGAGCGGGGATGGGGCCAAGGATAGAAGTCCCACTGCTAGATGGTGGTTAAACATTGGGAGGAAATTTGAGACTGTTCTGAGAAAAAATATTGGGAGGAGAGATGAGGGAGGGAAAGATGTGATGCCTTAATCAGGGGTCCCTGCCTCCTGGGTGATGGTGGCCTTGCTGCCTAGGGACTGGAAGGAAAGGGGATGGGGCTTGGGACCCAGGCCTCAGTCCTGGACGAGGGAGGTTGGAAACTGATGGAGGGGAAGAAAGGACAGGATGCAGGCCCTAGTAGGGGATCCTCACTCCTGGATGACAGTGGCCGTGTCCGCCCAGGCCTGCAGAGCTTCGCGCACATTGCGGTTGCGACAGTGGTAGCCAGCCAGGTACATGTAGGGGTAGATGTGTTCATCCCGATAGTAGGTTTTGGCTGAGGCAATGCCCTGGGGGTGAGGCAGAGGATCATCAGGGAGGCAGCCCCAGCTGCCCTGCTGGCACAAGTGCCCCATCAGGGCACACCCAGAAGGGGCCACAGGAAGATCCCAGAGAGTCCTCTCCATCTCCACTCCCACCTCCACTCGCTGCCAGCCCTTGTACCTGGTCTCCTCCCTGGGTCTGCGGGACTGCTGGCCAAGGCCTGGGGTAGACTGTAGGGGTGAGGCCTGCCCTCTGAGTTCAGGGCCCTTCTCTTTCCCAGACACTCTTCTACGCACACACCAAAGACTTCCAAGCCCAGCCCAACAGCCCTCGTCCCCTCTACACCCACCAAGTGAACACCCCCCCTCAGTGCTCCTACCACATTTGACCTCTGTTATACTCCAGGAAGGACAGTAGGAGTGGCAGAAAAGGCAGGGCTGAGGGGACAAATGCAGGCCCTGCCACTCCCAGGCTGGGAACCCTGGACACCCCTCAGATAGCTCTGACTGCACTGATTCTGCACATAACCGACACAAACTGAGACTGGATGGGCGATACCCCCCAACACACAAAGTTCTCTCCTCATCTGTCCAGATGAGGGGGAACCCCAGAAAGCAGGGGGCCTTAGCCACGGTTGGGGGTCTCCCTTCTGTACCCTCTTTAGATGCCCCCACCTTGTGGTAGAGGGTGAGTGGGTCTGGCCGGCCAGGGGTACGCTCCAGCTCCTCCAGATCTGCCAGGTTCCCTAAGGCCATGGGGTACCTGGGAAAGGATCATAGTTCAGGCTGCCAGCTAGCCCCCGGCCCTGCAAGGCCCAGCCTGGCCACTTCCCTCTACAAACCTTTCCAGATGTCCCAGGTCATAGAGCAGCCAGAGCAGCTTCTAGGGGCCGAAGGAAAGAGTTATGAGCTATGGGACGGGGAGAATGGGTCCTCAGCCTATCAGGCAGGGTGGGGGCCAGAACCATCAGGGACCGCCTACCATGCAGAAAGGCCAGAATTCTGGGATCAGCCCTTTAAAGGAGTCAAAAGCAATTTCACAGCTCAATTCCACTCTCCCAAGAGCCCTGGGAAAGGCCAGGCCAAGAATTACTAACCCATTTTCCAAGCAGGGAAGCTGAAGCTCAGGTAGGGAAAGTGCTCCTGCCCAGCGTCCCACAGCAGGTCAAGTTCTGGCCTAGCCCAGTCCTGACCCCTGGGCTCAGCCCTCACCTGCTGCAGCTGCAGCAGCTCCAATGAGTCGGTGTGCAGGTCAATGGAAGGGTTGATGGCACACACCATGAACGCCACCTCCATCTTGCGGTCACAGCGCATGTATGATCCTTTCAGGTACAGCCAGCTCTTGGGAGGGGACAAGACCATTATGTTTCAGGATGGCTCACCCTGTGCCTGCTTCAGGGAATGACAGCCAGGAAAAGGGGCTCTTTGTCTTCCCTTCCTATATGGGTGGTGATGGGAAGAAAGGGGAGTGGCCTAAGAAAGTAGAGTCCCTTGGGTGGCTTGGGCTACCTGAGTATGAAGGGGGCAAGGTTGGGGGGAGGGGACAATACCCGCTCAGCCACACCGGCGTTGACAGTCTGGCCCCTGCGGTCCTCATTGCCCTTGCCATGCCAGGTGACCTCAGCTGTCTGCTCCCCATTGGGCCCAAACACTACCCAGGCATGATCCTCAGACAGGGCGAGGTGGACATCCCGGAGACCCAGGGCCTGGCAGGCCCCAACCACGGCAAAGGCCACACCGGAGCTGTCCAATTTGGTGCCTGTGGAAGGGGGAGGTAATAAAAGAGGGTCCTCTGTGCTTTGGCATGAGGGAAGGGAGCCAGGTAGTGATGGGCCACACTCCCTCCCACTCCCTTTCCGGGCCTGTGCTCCAACTTCAGATGCTCCTGTCCACCATCCCTCCATCCCTTCCCTCCCACGTGTTCAAAGCCTTTCTCTCCCTGTTTACACCCTCTATCTCCAACAAGATACATTTCTGGATCTCCTGTAGCTGACCCAGCCTTTGACCCTATCTCTTCTCTTTCTCTGCCACTCTATTATATATTCTGTGAATTTAAGAATTCCCTTTTACTGCACTTAATATACGTTAAAACAGGAATGGCAAAAACAGGACACTGGCCAACACTCTCTTTTTATACACCTACCAACAGATAACCCTCATTTGTTTCTGCACTTTTCCTGCAAAGCCAAGAAGCAGCCTCTGATTCTTCTCAATATGGCACATCATGATGGGACTGCCAGTCAACCGGGCTTGCTGCAAAGAAGCTCTTTACAAGCCCTGAGTCTCAAGACACTGGTCTGTTTCAAAACATTTTCATAGACCACCAGATGCAGTGGCCCAAAGATCCCACACTTTAGGAGGCTGAGGCAGGCAAATCACTTGAGCCCAGGAGTTCAAAACCAGTCTGGGCAACTTAGTGAGACTCCATCTCCACAAAAAAATACAAAAATTAGCCAGGTGTGGTGGTGCATGCCTGTACTCTCAGCTATTCAGGAGGCTGAGGCAGGAGGATCTCTGAGCCCAGAGAAGTTGAGGCTGCAGTGAGCTATGATCACACCACTGCACTCCAGCCTGGGGGACAGAGTGAGACCCTGTCTCAGAAAAAACAAAAACAAAAACATCTTTATAGCTATTATTTTGTTTAATTGCCTCAAATGCAGCCCAATTCATCATCTTGCCCCCTAAATCTGCTGCCGCCCCCTGCCCCATGCTTAGGACTCCTGTGGCTGTTCGATGGCAGGGGCGGAGGTGCTGAGGGGGCAGAGGAGAGGTTGATGATTTGGAGCCAAGTGATCAGGGTTCACTTCCAGCCCTGCCATGCCGTGTGTGATTTTGGCACATAATTTCCCCTCTCTGGGCTTCAGTTTCCCAACTGCAAAGAGGATAATAACCTGCCCAACCTCACAAGGCTTACAGTTCTCAAAAGGGTTCTGTAAACCATGGAGAGTCGTGAAGAAGTGGGTCATGGATAAGATTCCCACCTACTGGGCTCCAACCTGTGATGAAGCTGAAGAGGGACTGGATGTGGGCCCGATCCTTGAAGTAGGAGCGGCTGAGGCTGTTCCATATGACATCGGAGACCTTCTTCACCAGCTCACGGCTGGAGACACCCCCCTCTCGAGGGTAGAGGGACAAGTCGACGGCACCTCGGATCTGGGCGGTGAAGCGGGCATAGAGGGCAGCGATGATGGACAGGTCGGCCACGGGAAAGTAGGTGAGGCCGCCAGGGGGGTCAGTGGTGGGGCTGGGCTGGAAGGTAAGCTCGGGCACGTTGGTGGGGATGACGCGGTTGACAGCCAGAAAATGCTCCACGAAGCCCAGCACCAAGGAGAGGAGCACCAGGTCCGGCTCCTCTCGGCCCAACTCGGCAGCAAACAGGCGCACCACGTCGTCGATGGAACGCAGCGGGAACAGCGTCTTCTGGGCGGCCTTCAGCCCCATGGCGGCAGGGGGGTGGGCGGCGGCCTGCAGGCAAGCCGGGGGAGGGAGGGTCGGGCAGGTTCGGCCGGGGAGTCACCTCCTAGGCTCCGCTAAGGTTCCACCCCGCGACACACGCACAGCTCCCCTGCTTCCCCGCCCTCTTCAGCCTCTGCTCACCGGCTTCCCGTCTTTTGTCGGTGAGACCCCTCGGCGGAGGCTGCAGAGCCTTTTTGTCCCCCACAATTCCAGGACCCCCGGTCCCAATGAGGTGCGCCCCAAGGATCCCGCTGATTATCCCCAATGGCCGCCCCGCTCCCTCTCTACGACTGTGCCCCCGGGGGCCCTAGAGTCCTTCCAGAAAGCACACCCAGGCCAAGCCCCCAAATCCCAAGGAGAGTCTTGGCCTCGGTCTCCCGCGCCCACCTCCGCTTACATCCCACACAAGGCACCGCGGCACACGCCGCCCGGAGCCTGCTGGGACATGAAGTCCCGCCCCTAGGGCCGCACTACCCGCCGGGAAGTGGAGTCTAGGCCCACCACTGCCCCCGCGGAGCCTGGAAATAGTGGCAGGCCGGGCCGCTGAGCAGTGGCTTCTGGGATCGCTAGGCCCGCGGCTCCTGGCGCTTCCTTCCCGAGGCACTCAGGATTGGTCCTTCCTTCAGGTCGACCAAGCAGGAAGTGCGTTCGCAGTGCCTTCTGGGAAACGTAGTCCGGGGCACTACCGGCACACTTGTAGGGGTCACTGAGCCTCTGCGAGTTCTACTGTCACAGGTCGGTCGGCTAGTTATGAGGAAAACGATCGCGTTGCTTGATCCAGAAAAAAAATTTAAAAAACGATGTGAGGAAACCGGATACTTTTAAACACTGCCAGAGAGTAAATATGTTCAGCTTTAGCTGAATATCAGTGTCTGTTAACATATAAAGATGTTACTCTGTGTCCGGCACTCCTTTCCCAGTTCTGCCCGCGAGAAAATCTAACACGTGCCAAGAGTAGTTTTTGCTTCTTTGTTTGTTGTTTTGAGACACGGTCTTGCTCTTTCACCCAGGCTGGAGTGCAGTGGCGCGATCTCGGCTCACTTCAGCCTTGACTTCGCGGGCTAAAGCGATTCTCCTGCCTCAGCCTCCGAGTAACTGGGACCAAAGGCGTATGCCACCACTCCAGCCTAATTTTTGTGTGTATGCACATATATACATTAAAAAATATATATATAGTATATATATATGTATATATATACGTATA
>NW_022440240.1:0-7515 GCF_009761245.1 Sapajus apella
AAAAAAAAAACGCAGCTATCTAGCAGAATGATTGTTAAGCTGAAGAATCAACTTACAGAGTTAAACTAATGTGTGTGTGCAGCAGTTCAGAAATCCTTTCTTTGGAGAATCTGGAAACAGATATTTTCAGTCATATTCAGGCATAGGAATACAAGCAGTAAGACTAAGTTTAAAACACAGGAGAAACGCCTATTTCAAACTACTCTGCTTTGTGCTCGTTCAGCTTAGGAAGCTGGCTCTATGTTCAGATTGAGCGAGTTAGAAACACGTTTCTTCTAATAGCTGCGTTTCGATATTCCAGAGTGAATGAGACTACAGGCTGTAACGAGAAATATCTTCCTCTAAAACAAAAAGGCAGGTATCTAGCAGAATCGTTGTCAAGCTCTGCAATCAACTTACAGAGTTAAACTGATGTGTGAGAGCAGCAGTTCAGAAATGCTTTCCTAGGAGAATCTGGAAACAGATATTTCGAGCCAGAAACAGGCATATAAGAACTGGCAGTCAGACTGCGTTTAAAACACAGGAGAAGCATCTCGTTCAAACTGCTCTGCTTTGTTTTTGCTCACCTTAGCAAGTTGCATCTATGTTTAGATTATGCGAGTTAGAAACACGTTTCTTCTGAAATCTGCTTTTGGATTTTCCTTAGTGAATGAGGCTATAGGCTGTAATGAGAAATATCGTGCTCTACAACAAAAACGCAGCTATGTAGCAGAATGGTAGTTAAGCTGAAGAATCAACTTACAGAGTTAAACTGATGTGTGTGTGCAGCAGTTCAGAAATCCTTTCTTTGGAGAATCTGGAAACAGATATTCCCAGACATATACAGGCATATAAGAACTCGCAGTAAGACTGCCTTTAAAACACAGGAGAAACATCTCGTTCAAACTGCTCTGCTTTGTGTTTGCTCACCTTAGCAAGTGGCATCTATGTTTAGATTAAGCGAGTTAGACACACGTTTCTTCCAAATTTGCGTTTGGATATTCCAGAGTGACTGAGACTATAGGCTGTAAGGAGAAATATGTTGGTCTAAAACAAAAACGCAGCTATCTAGCAGAATGGTTGTTAAGCTGTACAATCAACTTACAGATTTAAACTGATGTATAAGTGCAGCAGTTCAGAAATCCTTTCTTTGCACAATAGGGAAGGAATTATTTCCAGACGTATACAGGCATATGAGAACTAGCAGGAAGACTGCGTTTAAAACACAGGAGTAACGTCTGTTTCAAACTGCTCTGCTTTGTGTTCGTTCAACTTAGGAAGTTGCATCTATGTTTATATTCAGCGAGTTAGAAACGAGCTTCTTCTAAAAGCTGCGTTTTGATATTTCAGAGTGACTGAGACTATAGGCAGTAATGAGAATTATATTGCTCTAAAACAAAAACGCAGCTTTCTAGGAGAATGGTTGTTAAACTGTGGAATCAATTTACAGAGTTAAACTAATGTGTGTGCGCAGCAGTTCAGAAACTCTTTCTTTGGAGAATCTGGAAACAGTTATTTCCAGCCATTTACAGGCATATAAGAACTTACAGTAAGACTGCATTTTAAACAAAGGAGAAACGTCTATTTCAAACTGCTCTGCTTTGTGTTCATTCACCTTAGGACGTTGCCTCTATGTTTAAATTCAGAGAGTTAGAAACACGTTTCATTTATAATCTGCGTTTGGATATTCCAGAGTGAATTAGACTATAGGATGTAATGAGAAATATGTTGGTCTAAACCAAAAACGCAGCTATCTAGCCGAATGGTTGTTAACCTGTAGAATCAATTTACAGAGTTAAACTGATGTGTGTGTGCAGAAGTTCAGAAATCCTTTCTTTGGAGAATCTGGAAACAGATATTTTCAGTCATATTGAGGCATAGGAATACAAGCAGTAGGACTACGTTTAAAACACAGGAGAAACGCCTATTTCAAACTGCTCTGCCTTGTGCTCGTTCACCTTAGGAAGCTGGTTCTATGTTCAGATTGAGCGAGTTAGAAACACGTTTCTTCTAATAGCTGCGTTTGGATATTCCAGAGCGAATGAGACTATAGGCTGTAACGAGAAATATCTTCCTCTAAAACAAAAATGCAGGTATCTGGCAGAATCGTTGTGAAGCTCTGCAGTCAACTTACAGAGGTAAACTGATGTGTGAGAGTAGCAGTTCAGAAATGCTTTCCTTGGAGAATCTGGAAACAGATATTTCCAGCCATATACAGGCATATAAGAACTGGCAGTAAGACTGCGTTTACATTCATAGATTTAGAAAACCGTTTCTTCTAAAAGCTGAGTTTGGATATTCCAGAGTGAATGAGACTGTAGGCTGTAATGAGAAATATCTTCCTCTAAAAAAAAAGCAGGTATATAGCAGAATGGTTGTCAAGCTGTAAAGTCAACTTACACAGATAAACTGATGTGTGAGAGCAGCAGTGCAGAAATCCTTTCTTTGCACAATAGGGAAGGAGATATTGCCAGACGTATACAGGCATATGAGAACTAGCAGTAAGACTGCGTTTAAAACACAGGAGTAACGTCTGTTTCAAACTGCTCTGCTTTGTGTTCGTTCACCTTAGGAAGTTGCATCTATGTTTAGATTCAGCGAGTTAGAAACAAGCTTCTTCTAAAAGCTGCGTTTTGATATTCCAGAGTGACTGAGACTATAGGCAGTAATGAGAATTATATTGCTCTAAAACAAAAACGCAGCTTTCTAGGAGAATGGTTGTTAAACTGTGGAATCAATTTACAGAGTTAAACTAATGTGTGTGCGCAGCAGTTCAGAAACCCTTTCATTGGAGAATCTGGAAACAGTTATTTCCAGCCCTTTACAGGCATATAAGAACTTACAGTAAGTCTGCATTTAAAACATAGGAGAAACGTCTATTTCAAACTGCTCTGCTTTGTGTTCATTCACCTTAGGACGTTGCCTCTATGTTTAGATTCAGCGAGTTAGAAACACGTTTCTTTTATAATCTGCGTTTGGATATTCCAGAGTGAATTGGACTGTAGGATGTAATGAGAAATATCTTGCTCTAAGAGAAAAACGCAGCTATCTAGCAGAATGGTTGTCAATCTTTGTAATCAATTTACGGAGTTAAACTGATGTGTGTGTGCAGCAGTTCAGAAACACTTTCTTTGGAGAATCTGGAAACAGAGATTTCCAGCCATATGCAGGCATATAAGAACTGGCTGTAAGACTCCGTTTAAATCACAGGAGAAACATCTCTTTCAAACTGCTCTGTTTTGCGTTCACTCACCTTCAGATGTTGCATCTATGTTTAGATTCAGAGATTTAGAAAACCGTTTCTTCTCAAAGCTGAGTTTGGATATTCCAGAGTGAATGAGACTGTAGGCTGTAATGAGAAACATCTTGCTCTAAGAGAAAAACGCAGCTATCTAGCAGAATGGTTGTCAAGCTGTACAGTCAACTTACAGAGATAAACTGATGTGTGTGTGCAGCAGTTCAGAAATCCTTTCTTTGGAGAACCTGGAAACAGATATTTCCAGCCATGTACAGGCATATAAAAACTAGCCGTAAGATTGCGTTTAAAACACGGGAGACAAGCCTAGTTCAAACTGCTCTGCTTTGTGTTCGTTCACCTTAGGAAGTTGCATCTTTGTTTAGATTCAGCGAGTTAGAAACACGTTTCTTCTGAAATCTGCGTTTGGATTTCCCTTAGTGAATGAGACTATAAGATGTAATCAGAAATATCCTGCTCTAAAAGAAAAAGGCAGCTATCTAGCAGAATGTTTGTCAAGCTGTACAATCAACTTACAGAGTAAAACTGATGTGTGTGTGCAGCAGTTCAGAAATCCTTTCTTTGGACAATCTGGAAACCGGTATTTAAAGCCATTTACAAGAATATCAGAACGAGCAGTAAGAATGCGTTTAAAACACAGGAGAAACGACTAGTTCAAACTCCTCTTCTTTATGTTCGTTCACCTTAGGAAGTTGCATCTATATTTAGCTTCAGCGAGTTAGAAACACGTTTCTTCTCAAAGCTGTGTTTGGATATTCCAGAGTGACTGAGACTATAGGCTGTAATGAGAAATATATTGTCCTAAACCAAAAACGCAGCTCTCTAGCCGAATGGTTGTTTACCTGTAGAATCAACTTACAGAGTTAAACTGATGTGTGTGTGCAGCAGTTCAGAAATCCTTTCTTTGGAGAATCTGGAAACAGATATTTTCAGTCATACTCAGGTATAGGAGCAAAAGCAGTAAGACTACGCTTAAAACACAGGAGAAACGCCTACTTCAAACAGCTCTGCCTTGTGCTCGTTCACCTTAGGAAGCTGGCTCTATGTTCAGATTGAGCTAGTTAGAAACACGTTTCTTCTAATAGCTGGGTTTGGATATTCCAGAGTGAATGGGACTATAGGTTGTAATGAGAAATATCTTCCTCTAAAACAAAAAAGCAGGTATCTAGCAGAATCGTTGTCAAGCTCTGCAATCAACTTACAGAGTTAAACTGATGTGTGAGAGTAGCAGTTCAGAAATGCTTTCTTTGGAGAATCTGGAAACAGATATTTCCAGCCATATACAGGCATATAAGAACTGGCAGTAAGACTGCGTTTAAAACACTGGAGAAACATCTAGTTCAAACTGCTCTGCTTTGTGTTTGCTCACCTTAGCAAGTGGCATCTATGTTTAGATTAAGCGAGTAAGAAACACGTTTCTTCTAAAAGGTGCGTTTGGGTATTCCAGAGTGACTGAGACTATAGGCTGTAAGGAGAAATATGTTGGTCTAAAACAAAAACGCAGCTATCTAGCAGAATGGTTGTTAAGCTGTACAATCACCATACAGATTTAAACTGATGTATAAGTGCAGCAGTTCAGAAATCCTTTCTTTGCACAATAGGGAAGGAGATATTTCCAGACGTATACAGGCATATGAGAACTAGCAGGAAGACTGCGTTTAAAACACAGGAGTAACGTCTGTTTCAAACTGCTCTGCTTTGTGTTCGTTCACCTTAGGAAGTTGCATCTATGTTTAGATTCAGCGAGTTAGAAACACGTTTCTTCTGAAATCTGCGTTTGGATTTTCCTTAGTGAATTAGACTGTAGGATGTAATGAGAAATATCTTCCTCTAAAACAAAAACGAAGCTATCTAGCAGAATGTTTGTCAAGCTGTACAATCAACTTACAGAGTTAAACTGATGTGTGTGTGCAGCAGTTCAGAAATCTTTTCTTTGGAGAATCTTGAAACAGAGATTTCCAGGAATATACAGGCATATAAGAACTAGCAGTAAGACTGCGTTTAAAACAGAGGAGAAACGAGTTGTTCAAACTGCTCTGCTTTGTGTTCATTCACCTTAGGAAGTTGCATCTATGGTTAGATTCAATGAGTTACAAACAACTTTCCTCTAAAAGCTGCGTTTGGATATTCCAGAGTCAATCAGGACATAGGCTGTAATGAGAAATATCGTGCTCTACAAAAAAAAAACGCAGCTATCTAGCAGAATGATTGTTAAGCTGAAGAATCAACTTACAGAGTTAAACTAATGTGTGTGTGCAGCAGTTCAGAAATCCTTTCTTTGGAGAATCTGGAAACAGATATTTTCAGTCATATTCAGGCATAGGAATACAAGCAGTAAGACTAAGTTTAAAACACAGGAGAAACGCCTATTTCAAACTACTCTGCTTTGTGCTCGTTCAGCTTAGGAAGCTGGCTCTATGTTCAGATTGAGCGAGTTAGAAACACGTTTCTTCTAATAGCTGCGTTTCGATATTCCAGAGTGAATGAGACTACAGGCTGTAACGAGAAATATCTTCCTCTAAAACAAAAAGGCAGGTATCTAGCAGAATCGTTGTCAAGCTCTGCAATCAACTTACAGAGTTAAACTGATGTGTGAGAGCAGCAGTTCAGAAATGCTTTCCTAGGAGAATCTGGAAACAGATATTTCGAGCCAGAAACAGGCATATAAGAACTGGCAGTCAGACTGCGTTTAAAACACAGGAGAAGCATCTCGTTCAAACTGCTCTGCTTTGTTTTTGCTCACCTTAGCAAGTTGCATCTATGTTTAGATTATGCGAGTTAGAAACACGTTTCTTCTGAAATCTGCTTTTGGATTTTCCTTAGTGAATGAGGCTATAGGCTGTAATGAGAAATATCGTGCTCTACAACAAAAACGCAGCTATGTAGCAGAATGGTAGTTAAGCTGAAGAATCAACTTACAGAGTTAAACTGATGTGTGTGTGCAGCAGTTCAGAAATCCTTTCTTTGGAGAATCTGGAAACAGATATTCCCAGACATATACAGGCATATAAGAACTCGCAGTAAGACTGCCTTTAAAACACAGGAGAAACATCTCGTTCAAACTGCTCTGCTTTGTGTTTGCTCACCTTAGCAAGTGGCATCTATGTTTAGATTAAGCGAGTTAGACACACGTTTCTTCCAAATTTGCGTTTGGATATTCCAGAGTGACTGAGACTATAGGCTGTAAGGAGAAATATGTTGGTCTAAAACAAAAACGCAGCTATCTAGCAGAATGGTTGTTAAGCTGTACAATCAACTTACAGATTTAAACTGATGTATAAGTGCAGCAGTTCAGAAATCCTTTCTTTGCACAATAGGGAAGGAATTATTTCCAGACGTATACAGGCATATGAGAACTAGCAGGAAGACTGCGTTTAAAACACAGGAGTAACGTCTGTTTCAAACTGCTCTGCTTTGTGTTCGTTCAACTTAGGAAGTTGCATCTATGTTTATATTCAGCGAGTTAGAAACGAGCTTCTTCTAAAAGCTGCGTTTTGATATTTCAGAGTGACTGAGACTATAGGCAGTAATGAGAATTATATTGCTCTAAAACAAAAACGCAGCTTTCTAGGAGAATGGTTGTTAAACTGTGGAATCAATTTACAGAGTTAAACTAATGTGTGTGCGCAGCAGTTCAGAAACTCTTTCTTTGGAGAATCTGGAAACAGTTATTTCCAGCCATTTACAGGCATATAAGAACTTACAGTAAGACTGCATTTTAAACAAAGGAGAAACGTCTATTTCAAACTGCTCTGCTTTGTGTTCATTCACCTTAGGACGTTGCCTCTATGTTTAAATTCAGAGAGTTAGAAACACGTTTCATTTATAATCTGCGTTTGGATATTCCAGAGTGAATTAGACTATAGGATGTAATGAGAAATATGTTGGTCTAAACCAAAAACGCAGCTATCTAGCCGAATGGTTGTTAACCTGTAGAATCAATTTACAGAGTTAAACTGATGTGTGTGTGCAGAAGTTCAGAAATCCTTTCTTTGGAGAATCTGGAAACAGATATTTTCAGTCATATTGAGGCATAGGAATACAAGCAGTAGGACTACGTTTAAAACACAGGAGAAACGCCTATTTCAAACTGCTCTGCCTTGTGCTCGTTCACCTTAGGAAGCTGGTTCTATGTTCAGATTGAGCGAGTTAGAAACACGTTTCTTCTAATAGCTGCGTTTGGATATTCCAGAGCGAATGAGACTATAGGCTGTAACGAGAAATATCTTCCTCTAAAACAAAAATGCAGGTATCTGGCAGAATCGTTGTGAAGCTCTGCA
>NW_022440241.1:0-7514 GCF_009761245.1 Sapajus apella
GGGCCCAGGATGACGTTCCTAGGCCCCTGGCTGCCTCAGAGTCCAGCCCCACACACAACCCACTCCAACCTCCCCGCCCTACACCATAAAGCACCCACATGTGCCAGCTTGGGCATGGAGCCTATTCCAAGAGCCCCAGGCTCAGCCATGGAGGCCTCGGGCAGTGGCACTGAGTCCCGAGGCTCACAGGGAAGGGAGGTGAGAGAGCCAGCGGCAGGAGGACAGAAAGAGAAAAGAGCACGTCTGTAGCTCCAGAAGGGAGCAGGGGTAGCCTGGCTCTGAGGTCCCAGGTGTGCCCCGTGTGCAGCTGGTGCAGCGGGGCGGGCACACCGTTCATGCAGCAGGCGGCGAGGCATGTACCCACCATGGCTGAGGCTCCTCAGGGTCACTCATAGTGATTTGGAAAGACAGCATGAAACCAACATGGCAGCTCACACGCATGGCTGGGGCACGCCTGAGGGTGGGGGACACACATGCACACGCCCAGGTGTGCACACACTAACACACATGCCCACAAACAACACGCACACACCTCCTTCCCTGCCCAGCACCCTCACTGCCTGGCATGTGCCACATGGGTCTGGGGTGTGCAGCCACTCGGCACACTGAAGCACACACATGGGCAGAGTCACGACACAGACGCTCCCGCACACAGAGGCACCAGCTCCCGGCACACTCGTGCCTGGCGGGCTCAGAGGATCACCCGTGCTGCTCATGGAGACAGGGCTTGCTCGCTAATGTCCAGCTGTCATTTCTCCACCTAAGAGCCTTCCATGGCTCCTTACCGCCCATAGCACTGAGCCCCAACAAGTCAAACTCCTCAGACTTTGAGGGTTCTCCATCCTATGCCCACCCTCCCACAGAGCTCTTCCTCATTCTGTCTCTGTTCCCTGCTTTGGCCAGTGGCTGTCCTCAGTGCCCACACTACACCTCTGCCCACACTGCAGCTCTTTACCCAGATACCCTCCAGTTCCTCGCCACGTAAGCCTCAGTCATGCCCCGGACCACAGTGAAGTCAGGCTGCCTTGAAGAAGCTCTCCCAGACTGCTCTTTTCCCCAAGGCAGGGTCATGATTTGCCACATGTCTCCTGGGTGTCAGTGAGACTGGAGTCGGAGCAGGCATCAAACCTTACCTGCCATATGTCACACCTCACCATAGACGTGGGCGCCAAATGCCCTGAAGAGTCTGAACTCACATTGGCAGTTAGCATGGTGCCCCTACGGCTGCATCTGCAGTTAACACAGCACCCCTGTGGTCACTGTCTCCCTTGATCACCACAACCACCCTGGGAGAAAGGCAGAACGTCATCATCTGATAGAAGGGATGCTGAGGCTCTGGGAGGGAAAGGGACTTGCCTAGAGGCCCAGGGTGAGGCAGCATCTCTGGACTCCCAGTCCAGTGCTCTTGCCCAATACCGTGCTGCCTGCCGCTACCCGTCCACACTGGTCATCAGCAGGTCATAGGGCAAGCCCCAATCCCTGCCTCATTTTGGTTTATGGGCTCTGGACCCACAGCCCTACCCTCCAGTCATCTGGAGACAAAAGCAGATGCCATTGTTCTTCCTTAGAGAATGTGGCCAGTGGAAACAGGGCACACTGGGAGTCGGAGTGAACGTCATTGAAGGAGGGCCATGGGTCAGCAAGGCCAAGCCAAAGGATGCAGTAGAACGCTTTTCACGAGAAATCTTTGGGAGTGGAGCAGGCTTCAGCCAGTCCCATCCCTGCCCCTGCAGCCACCCCCCCATGTGTGTGTAGACCTGGTAGGGTGGGGGGGGCTGGGTGGGGGTGGAGGAAAAATCAGCTTGCCTATGGCCCTCAGGCTCCTTCCCCAGCTGCTTCTGTCCTAGCCCAGGCCCGGAAGCCATTCTTACTCTCTCACGCTCCTGTGCACGCCCACACACACATCACACACCTTGATGGTCACACAGTCACAGCCCGGCCTGTGCTCCTGTGGGCCCGTGGACGGACACCCCCTGGGATGGCTCAAAGGGGTCAGGACTTGGAAGTGGGGCCATCAGGGTAGCTGAGGGAAATCCACACGCCCAGAGAAGATCGGGGTTCAGACTCTCTGACCTGAGGTAGGCTCCCCCGGGGTTTGGAGGGGATTTGGACGGAATGGAGGATGGAAGAAAGCAAGAAGAAAGGAGGAGGAGTGCAACGTGTAGGCAGCCGCCAAGAGTGAAAATAGGGGGAAACGCCATCAAGTGCTGGACAGAAGGGGCAGGTGGGACAAGCCCCACAGCCCCCTCCCCAGAAACGGCCCCTCCGGACTCAGCGTTCCCTGTGGGGCAGGCTCTGCCAGTCCTGGGCCACATGTGGTTCCAGTACCCAGGGTCCGAGTGCCTGGGATGGAGATGGCGGGTTCTGGCGGCCAGGTCTGATGCTCTGGAATCCAGCACCATTTCCCTCCTGGCCATGCCAGTCCACCAGCCTCTCCCACACATTCAGCCTCTACGCACGTGGGGACCGCAGGCGGGGCGTGAGGGTACCTGTGGAGAGAGGGCCAAAGGGGTCAGGGGAAGCTCTGGCCTGGAGGGTACAGGGGCGCTTCCCCCAAGGCAGACCCAGCAGGCAGAGGCCCAGGAGCAGGGACCTGGGCCGGGCTGGGGGCACTGCGGGGGCTTGGCACTGCATCCTAGGGCTGAACTTGGGAGATCTGCAGGCCAGTCTTTTACTCCCACATTCTATTGAACTTGCTTTTTTTTTTTTTTTTAGATGGAGTTTCACTCTGTTGCCCAGGCAGGAGTGCAGTGGTGCGATCTCGGCTCACTGCAACCTCTGCCTCCCAGGTTCAAGTGATTCTCCTGCCTCAGCCTCACCAGTAGCTGGGATTACAGGCGCCTGCCACCACACCTGGCTAAGTTTTTATTTTTAGTAGAGACGGGGTTTCATCATGTTGATCAGGCTGGCCTCAAACTCCTGATCTTGTGATCCACCACCTTCGCTTCTCAAAGTGCTGAAATTACAAGCCTGGGCCATCGCGCCTGGCCCACTGAACAATTCTCGTCAAGGTCATCAGTAGCCTCGGTGTTGCTGGAACCTATGGTTATTCTCAGTCCTTCTCTTATTTAGTCTCTCAGCAGCATTTGACCTGGTTGATCACTCCTTCCTCCTGGATACGTGTTCTTCATTTGCACTGGTGTGCACGTACTCTCCTGGTGTCCCTTCTGCAGCATGGGTTTGTCCTCTTCTCTCCAATAATTCTTAACATCAGAGTGACCACAGTGGAGTGGCCAAGTCTTTTGTATCCATAGTCACTCCTCTGATGGTCTCATCCAGACAAATGACTTCCAATACCACCCATGCTAGTAATGCCCAATTTTTTAAATCTCCAACCCTTTTAAAAACACTCCTAACTTGGCCGGGCATGGCAGCTTACACCAAATCTCAGCACTTTGGGAGACCAAGGCAGGTGGATCACCTGAGGTCAGGAGTTCAAGACCAGTCTGGCCAATATGGCAAAACCCTGTCTCAACAAAAAATACAAAAATGAATCAGGTGACCCAGCTACTCAGGAGGCTGAGAATCACTTGAACCTGGGAGGCAGAGGTTGCAGTGAGCCGGGATTGCACCACTGCACTCCAACCTGTGTGACAGAGCAAGACTCCATCTCAAATTTAAAATAAATAAATAAATAAACTCCTAAGTCATACATATTTCTCCTTGACATCTCCCCTCAGAAGTCTAATGGCTGCCTCCAACCCAACATGTCCTAAATTAAATTTCTGAGCTGGGCATGGTGGCTTATGTTTGTAATCCCAGCACTTTAGGAGCCTCAGGTAGGAAGATCACTTCAGCCCAGGAGTTCAAGACCAGCCATGACAACATAGTGAGACCCCCATCTCTACAAAAAATTTAAAAATTAGTGACCAGGCATGGTGGCTCACTCCTGCAATCCTAGCATTTTGGGAGGCTGAGGTGGGTGGATGACCTGAGGTCAGGAGTTTGAGACCAGCCTGATCAACATGGCGAAACACCATCTCTACTAAAAATACAAAAATTAGCCGGGCATGGTGTCAGGCACCTGTAATACCAGCTGCTTGAGAGGCTGAGGGAAGGGGAATCGCTTGGACCTGGGAGGCGGAGGTTGCAGTGAGCCGACATCATACCATTGCACTCCAGCCTGGGTGACAGAGTGAGCCTCCATCTCAAAAAATAATAATAATAATAATTTATAAATAGGCTGGGGGCGGTGGCTCATTCCTATAATCCCAGCACTATGGGAGGCCAAGGTGGGCGGATCACGAAGTCAAGAGATGAGACCATCCTGGCCAACATGATGAAACTCTGTCTCTACTAAACAAAATACAAAAATTAGCAGGACGTGGTGGCGCACGCCTGTAGTCCCAGCTACTTGAGAAGGTGAGGCAGGAGAACTGCTTCAACCCAGGAGGTGGAGGTTGCAGTGAGCCGAGATCACACCACTGCACTTCAGCCTGGCGACAGAGCAATACTCGTCTCAATAAATAAATAAATAAAATAAAAATAAAAAATAGAAATTAGCTGGGCATGGCGGCATGTGCCTGTAGTCCCAGCTACTCAAGAGGATCCCTTGGGGCTGGGAGGTTAAGGCTGCAGTGAGCCCTGGTCGTACACTGCACTCCAGCCTGGGCAAGAGGGTGAGACCCTATCTCAGAAATGAAAACAAACAAAAAACAAGTATCAGTCCTTTGCTTAAAATCCCGAAGTATCCCCCTCAACATAAAAGCCAAAGTCTTTCCAAGGGCTACAAGCTCTTTAACCCCTCCCTCTCCTCCTTACCCACTCTGCTCCAGCCGAGACAGCGTTCTGACTCTTCTGACACGCCAGACACATTCCCATCTTAAGGCTTTTCCATTGTGTCCCCTTCCTGAAATCTTCTCCCCCTGGATATCCACACGTGGCTTGACCCCTGTAAAATAGCACCTTCTCAGTAAGACCTACTCTGGCAGGTTGGGAGTTTGAGACCAGCCTGACCAACACGGTGAAACCATGTCTCTACTAAAAATCCAAAAATCAGCCAAACATGGTGGTGTGCACCTGTAGTCCCATCTACTGGGGAGGCTGATGCAGAAGAATCACTCGAACCCAAGAGGTGGAGGTTGCAGCGAGCTGAGATCGCACCACTGCACTCCAGCCTGGGTGACCAAGTGAGACTCCATCTCAGAAAAAAAAAAAAAGAAAAAATCGGGTACAGTGGCTCATGCCTGTAATCCCGCTAACGCTGGTGGATCACAAGGTCAGGAATTCGAAACCAGCAAGGCCAATATGGTGAAAACCTGTCTTTACTAAAAATACAAAAATTTATTGGGCACGGTGGTGGGTGCCTGTAGTTTCAGCTCCTCAGGAGGCTGAGGCAAGGGAATAGCTTGAACCAGGGAGGCAGAGGTGGCAGTCAGCTGACACTCCATCTCCAAAAAAGAAAAAAGAAAAAAACACTCCATTAGATTTTAAAAAGCAAACGATCTATACTAGTTTTCTGTTTGTTTTAGAGACAGGATCTTGTTCTGTTGCCCAAGCTGGAGTGCAGTGGTATGATCATGGCTCACTGCAGCCTTGAACTCCTGGCCTCAAGAGATCTTTCCCCCTCTTATCCCCAAAATCCCACCAGTAGCTGGGATTATAGGTGCTGCCACCATGTCTGCTTTTTTTTTTTTGGTAGGGACTGAGTCTCACTATGTTGCCCAGACTGGTCTTTAACTCCCGGGTTCCAGTGATCCCCTCACCTTGGCCTCCCTAAGTGCTGGATTACAGGCATCAGCCACCATGCCCAGCCTGGTGATGTAGTTCATGAGTATTTATTATACTTTATAATTTACATGCTATGTATGTTATTTTCCAGATCTTGAATCTTTTATATAAAAATGTCTGGTCTGGCCAGATGCATCCTCGTCCAGATGGTCGTAGGTTCTTAAGAACTATATGTATATAGATAGATAGATAGATATTTTTTGAAACAGGGTCTGGCTCTGTTTCAGGTTGTGCAAGCTGGGGTGCAGTGGCATGATCATAGCTCACTGCAGCCTACAAGTCCTGGATTCAAGTGATCCTCCTCCCTCAGCCTCCCAGGTAGACAGGACTACAGGCACACACTACAATGCTTGATTTTTTTTTTTTTTTTTTTTTACAGAGGTGGGATCTCATTTCTTTTTTATTTATTTAGTTATTTTGCTTGGCTGGTCTTGAACTCCTGGCCTCAAATGATCCTCCCACTCCAACCTTCCGAAGTGCTGGGATTACAGGAGTGAGCCAAGGCGCCTGGCCCCCAAGCATTGTATTGTAAAAGACAACGAAAAGCACACAAAACAAAAATGATCAGAGAGAAGCTAGGTGGCGTCAAATGCCTGGGCAAAAAGGGGTTAGGTCTGCAGCGCTGCACTCAGATGTAACTTGCAGATATAACTAGCCCAGACAGCGTTAAACTTGTTAACTCAATGCTTGGTGGCCAGAAATCCATGTCAGGATAATTCATTTGAGCACAGACTAAAGGGTTTGGACTTGTACTTACAGTCCAAGTTTCTCAAACTTGCTGGGTTTTATGAATCATCTGACACTTTCCTTAATAATACAGATTTCCAGGCGGCTCCCTTATAGATCCCGGTTCTGTGTTCCTAGGAAGCAGCCAGGCGATCAGTATTTCATGAGTTCGGTACCACCCAGTCCAACTTGACAGTGAAAAATCGCTCCGCCTGCCAGGTGAAAGACCTGATGCTGGCGGGCAGCGGGGACTACCTGGTCAGCCCCAGGGGAGCAGGTGGCAAGCAGCTCCACGGCATTGCAGAAGCTCAGTGGTAGTTAGCACTGTAAACCCAATCAACAAGCCGCAGTCACCCCTCTTCCCCAAAAATGGCCTCTTCAGCTCTTGCACAGGAGAATCTGAAAGCCCCAAAGGGCAGAAGTCTAGGAGGAAATGATACCCACAGAAAGAGATGCAGTCTTGGTTACTGAAATCCGCCCGGAGCCTCCTAGGGACCTGCCCCACCCTTCGGTGCGTCTGTTTTTTCTTTCTTTTCTTTTTTTTTTTTTGAGACAGAGTTTCGCTCTTGTTACCCAGGCTGGAGTGCAATGGCGCGATCTCGGCTCACCGCAACCTCCGCCTCTTGGGTTCAGGCAATTCTCCTGCCTCAACCTCCTGAGCAGCTGGGATTACAGGCACACGCCACCATGCCCAGCTAATGTTTTGTATTTTTAGTAGAGACGGGGTTTCACCATGTTGACCAGGATGGTCTCAATCTCTTGACCTCGTGATCCACCCGCCTCGGCCTCTCAAAGTGCTGGGATTACAGGCTTGAGCCACCACGCCCAGCTCTTTTCTTTTTTTTTTGTGACAGAGTCTCACTCTGTCCCCCAGGCTGGAGTGCTGTGGTTCAATCTCAGCTCACTGCAACCTCTGCCTCCCGGGTTCAAGAGATTCTCATGCTTCAGCCTCCTGAGTAGCTGGGACTACAGGCATGTGCCACCACGCCCAGCTAATTTTTATATTTTTTCTAGAGGCTAGAGCCTTGGACAACTTTTTTTTTTTTTTTTTTTTTTTT
>NW_022440242.1:0-1242 GCF_009761245.1 Sapajus apella
CTATAACTCAAAATGAGGGTGTTTTTGCAAAAACGTCGGTATGCGGAACTGGCGAGATTAGTTAGGGGAATAGAAACATCTGCCTTCTCCCTCCAGATCCACTAGGGTTATGTGGAACTGCCTTTCAGTACATGAGGTATTTGAGGGGGGCTATACCGGGTTGTGCTGCCAGGCCTATGTAAAACGGTGGCTGTGGATTTAGGCATAGCCAGCAATCTTTACCTAGGTCTGGGTTTGTCTGGTTAAGCAGGTGGTGTGTGGTGGGCAACAAGTTTAGAAGGTTCAAGCCTTCTGTCTCTGGGGGGGCTTCCGTGAACAGGTTAGGAATGGAGGTAGCAGAGCTAGGAGTGGAGGGTAGGTTGGGAGTAGGGGTGGCAGAGCTAAGAGTGGGAGCTATTTGGACCTTGGGGAAGGTTTTTGGGGGCTTTAGGACCTCGGCTATGGGTCCCACTGGGGGGTCGGGTCTGGGCAACGGTATACGCTGGATGGTAAAGATGATTCCCTTGTCCCACCCACTCATATATACTCTGAGGCCCCACGTGCATCCTGTAGCCCACCTCCCATCTGGATACAGGACTGTTATCTTAAGGGGGTTACAAGAACCGGTGGAGCAAGTGTTTGGGGGAGAGCCTCGGATGAGAGTCCCTGTTTACAGTATAGCCTGATATGGTGGAGGTCCACTCACAACCCCAATAGGGGCAGAAGAACTCGTATAAGTCATCACAATTCCACCTCTGATCTGGTGTGGATCCTGGGCATAAATATAATCCCATGGTCTGAAGCCGTTTTTCAGCTTCGGTTGTGCCACATCCTATTCCTTTTACCCCCGCCCGCCCTCCCTTTTTGGTTTTATCTATATTGTTTACACTTAGGCTTTCTCCTAGGAGGGCGCAGAGGTCTAGGGAAAAAGTTATGGGCTGTCTGGGGACATACTCTAGGGTTAAGTTGGCAATGGTAGTTCCGCCCCCAATTGCAGAACTAATGAATTGCCCCATCGAGGCCTCTGTGAGGACCCATTGGTAATAGGTGGGCGTTAAAGGGGTCCCTTCTGGGGGGTGGTTGCAGGAACCAGGGAGATTAGGACGATGATCGAGAACGGTGCAATAGTCTTAGCTTTAGGGGGTCTGTTGTAGATGAGACCACCTTCCATCCTGCATCCGGGGGGGGCAGTCTTGATGTGTGAATGGTGAATCCAGGCAGTCAGTCCGTCCACCTTGATTGCTGTAGGGGTGACCAGGATCA
>NW_022440242.1:1252-7506 GCF_009761245.1 Sapajus apella
GATATGCCCAGGGCCTTGGCCAGGCCCTATGAAACCTGTGCTGTAAATGCAGGGCCATTATCTGATCCCAGTGTCAGGGGCAGGCCGAATCGAGGAACCAGGTCCTGTAGCAATCTTTTTATTACTACCTGTGTGGCTTCTGACCTAGTAGGAAAAGCCTCGACCCATCCAGAGAAAGTGTCCACAAACACAAGGAGGTATTTATAACCACACGCTGGGGGCTTTATTTCAGTAAAATCTACCTCCCAGATTCCCCTGGGCTAGTACCCCTAAGTCTTATTCCTGCCGGACTAGACCTACTGCCTCCTGGATTTACCCTGGCACATACATCACAACGAGTAGTAGTTTCCCTAACAATTTCATGCAAAGGTGGAGTGCAGTAACTGGCCCTCAGCAGCTCAGTGAGTTTTGTTTGCCCTAAGCGAGTGGCCTGGTGTGTGTCCTTAAATAGAGCCTGTCCTAGAGCCTCGGGGAGCACAATCCTTGTGTCCAGTAGAATCCACCATCCTGTGGAATCTTGTCTTCCTCCCTGTTCTTTAGCAAAGTTTTCTTCCTCAGGTGAGTACATAGGGGTAAGAGGCAGGGTTGGGACCGGCAGAGTCACAAGAAGAGTCAGAGGTTTTACTGGCCCCAAGCCTGCCTGCATGGCTTGTAGGTCAGCCGCCCTATTTCCCCTTGCCTCTGGTGAATCTCCCTTCTGGTGTCCTTTGCAGTGTATTAATGCCACTGCCTTGGGCTTCCATATAGCTTCTAGTAGAGCGAGGATTTCCTCTTTGTTTTTGATGACTTTTCCCTCTGAAGTAAGCAACCCTCTTTCTTTATAAATGGCTCCATGTACATGGGCCGTAGCAAAGGCATATCGGCTATCAGTGTAGATGTTGACAGTTTTTCCCTCCGCCCAGTCCAAAGCCTTTATCAGACCTATAAGTCCTGCCTTTTGGGCTGAGGTTCTGTGTGGAAGAGCCTGGGCCCAGATGACCTGCTCTAGGGTGACCACAGCTGCCCCGGTGTACCTGACTCCGTTGGCCATGAAACTGCTGCCATCTGTGTACACTACCTCCTCTGGGTTCCGCAGGGGGACGTCGGTGAGATCTGGTCGTGCGGCGTGGAGGACATCTATTGTCTGTTGGCAGTCCTGTATGGGTTCCTCTGGCTCGCTGTCAGGTAGCAGTGTGGCGGGGTTTAAAACTGTGGTTTTTGAAAATTTTATGCGGGGCTGGTCCAAAAGTAAGTCCTGGTATTAGACTATGCAGGCGTTAGACATCCATTTTCCTGGAGCTCCACGGAGTAGCAACTCCACCGCGTGGGGTGCCACTAAGTTCAACTCCTGCCCCAAAGTCAGTTTGTCTGCCTCCTTGACTAACAGGGCCATAGCTGCCACCAACCTCAAATGAGCTGGCCACCCAGAGGCTACGGGATCAAGTCTTTTTGAAAGGTAGGCAACTGGCCGGGACCATGGTCCCTATGTCTGGGTGAGCACCCGCTTAGCGACTCCCTGTTTCTCATGCACAAACAACTGGAAAGGTTTAGAGATGTCTGGCAAGGCTAAGGCTGGGGCTGCAGTCAGGGCAGTCTTGAGTTTGTCAAAAGTCTGTTGCTCTGCCTCTGCCCATGTCAAGGGCTGATTTCCTCCAGCGCAGGCATACAGGGGCTTGGCTATCTCAACAAATCCCAAAATCCATAGCCTGCAGTACCCTACTGCCCCAAGGAATTCTCGAACTTGGCGTTTTGTGGTGGGGGTGGGTATTTGCAGCACTGCTTGGACTCAGCTGGGTGCCAGTGCCCAGCTGCCCTTCTCTATAATATAGCCCAGGTAAGTAACTTTCAGCTGGCAGAGTTGGGACTTTTTAGCTGAGACCCGGTACCCCAAAGTCTGCAGGGTTTTTAATAATTATTGGGTGGTCTCTTCACAGGCCTCCTGGGATTTTGTAGCCAAGAGTAAGTCATCCACGTATTGGAGTAGAATACACTCTGGGAACTCAGCTCGGAAGGCAGCAAGGTCTTGGCTAAGTGCCTCATCAAACAGAGTGGGGGAGTTTTTGAACCCCTGAGGTAGTCTCATCCAGGTGAGTTGCCCCGAGACAGCAGTATCAGGGTCGGTCCATTCAAAAGCAAATATAGGCTGGCTAACAGGGGCTAGTGGGATGCAAAAGAATGCATCCTTGAGATCCCAGACAGTGTAATGGTGGTGCTCTGGGTCCAAGAGACTTAGGAGGGTGTACGGATTTGGAACTGTAGGGTGAACAGTTTCCACTCGCTTATTTACTTCCTTCAAGTCCTGTACAGGGAGATAGTCCTTTGTGCCTGGTTTTAAGATGGGGAGTAAGGGAGTATTCCAGGGGGACTTACAGGTAGTAAGGATCCCTCCTTTTAGGAGTCTTGTTACATGTGGAGCAATTCCCCGTCTGACTTCCTGGCTCATGTGATATTGTCGTACCTGGACTGGAGTTGCCATTGCCAATAGCTGGACCACGACTGGGGTGCGGTGACTTGCCAAGCCTGGGGGATTTGTCTCAGCCCACACTCCAGGTGCCTTTTCTTGAAACTGGTGGAGGAGGTCTGGTATTGGTGGTTGATCTGCCTCTGAGGATAAAGCTTCCTGCAAGAGATACTCGTCTGACAGAGCACAGGTGATGAAGATCTGCTGAGGCGGCCCTGTGGCTAGGGGAGGAGGAATTGATAGGCAAGGCTGACCCTCGCTGAAAGAGATATTTGCTTGCAGTTTGTGGAGTAAGTCCCGTCCTAGGAGTGGGTACAGACACTCAGGGATGACCAAGAATGAGTGGGTGACAGTGCCGTTCCGCAGATCAATGGATCGATTGGTAGTCCAGGGGCTAGATGTGGTCTTCCCTGTGGCCCCCTGAATAATCGTTCTTTTGCTGGATAGGGGTCCCAGAGGCTGAGAAAGGACTGAGTGGACCGCTCCTATGTCTACCAAAAAACTGCCAGGTGTGCCCCCGACTTTTAAAGTGACCCTGGGCTCCTGGGGGCTTAGTTGAAAAGAGCCCGGGGTCTGTCAGTCCTGGGTTTCTAAGCTGAAAACCGCCCTTGGCTGTCTCTCCTGTGTTACCCCTTGCCTCCTTCTCTCTGGACATTCGTTTCTCCAGTGTCCCTCTCTTCGGCAGAATGCACATTGGTTAGGCCCTAGCTTGGGCCTTTGTCTCCCTGGGCCTCTCTGCTGGGTTTCTGGTTCTCGGGAGAGAACTCGGGTTTCCTGGAGTGCTGCTATCACTGCCTTAGCAATTCTCTTACCTTGCTTGGCCTCTAGGGTGTCTCTATTGTTAAAGACTTTTGGGGTGATCTCCAACAACTGAGTTAGATTCATTCCCTGGAACCCCTCTAATTTTTGCAATTTTCTTTTGATGTCTGGGGCAGACTGGGAAATGAAAGCCAGATTGATGGCCCGCTGATTCTCTGGGGCCTCAGGATTAATAGGGGTGTAGGTGTGGTAGGCGTCCTGTAGGCGCTCGAGGAAAGCAGCTGGGGTCTCCTGCAGACCTTGGGTCATGGTCCCTACCCTGGAGAGATTGGTAGGTTTCCGGGCAGCCCCTCTAACCCCTTCTAACAAGTACCGGTGAAAATTGTTCAAGGCCTGCATGCCCGCTGGCGTGTTTGGGTCCCATTGGGGCCTGGTGGAAGGGAAAAGTTCATTAATTTGCTCCTGGCGGTCCTCTACTGACCCTCCCCCCGTCCCAAGTATTGCTGTATGGGCTTCTTGTCTAATCCTACTCCTCTCCTGTGTGGTGAACAACACCAGGAGCAGCTGCTGGCAATCGTCCCAGGTTGGACGGTGGGTTTGTAAAACTGACTCCAGGAGTCCTGTGAGTGCCTGGGGCTTTTCAGAAAAGGGAGGGTGTTGAGCCTTCCAGTTCTACAAATCACTAGAGGAGAAAGGGATATGAACACAGAAGGGGCAGCCCCGGCTGCTGCCATCTGCGGGGGGTGACTCCCTGAGGGGCAGCAGCTTTGGCGGGTGTGGGGCCCCGCTTTGAGTGTGGAGGGGAGACAGGGGCTGATCATTAGTACTGCCCAGAGACGGGTGTCGGGACCCCATCCCCAAGGGCCGAGAATACGGTGGAAGCAACTCTTGGTCTTCGGTAGGGGCTGGAAGAATAGCCGGTGCCGAGGGGCTTCTCCTCGTGCCTGCTAACATGACCTGAAGTCCAGCCTGTTTTATGCAGCACTTTAGCCATGGGGGGGGGGGGGGGCTGTTGGACTAAACCCAACCATTGGTCGATGTATGGAAACTGGTCAGGATAGCCAGGAGTTTCTGCAACCATTTTCCATAAAGCCTGGGTAATTTTGGGTCATAGGTCCCAGCATCTGGCCACCCAACTCGAAAAGATGGCCATTCAAGTTCACACAAAGAGCAGAGTTTTCCAGGGGTTAATTTCACCCCATATTGGCCTGAGAACCCAACCTTGAAACTGGCCATCATGCATTGGAGGGGGTACAAAGCCAGGAGCCAGATGACCCCATTTGTCGGTTTTTCTCAGGGGCTTGGAACCGGTTTGAACTATGTTAGTTTAGTTTGTTTGTGTTTTAGCAAATTCAGACGGAAAAGTTCTGCTGTAGAGAGAGCCAATTCTAAGCAAGATAAACTATACTAAGCATAAAGTCATGTAGCCTTCACCTTCAAAATTTCCTTAGGAGGTTTCCCTTTTTCTTTTAATTTAAGACTGGCTTCACTAAGGATTTGAACCAACAACCTTGCAGTTGCAGGCCCCACACCTTAATGACTGTGCTAACAAGCCACTTGCATCACAAACAGTTAGAAGCTTTTCTTAAAGCCAGATTCTGGATGCAAATGCTGCACCCTGAGGCCGTGTGGCCTGCCTCAAAGCCGGGTGGGGCTGCCGGCTGGCAGAGAAAAAAACGCTTTTAGTGTCAGTTTAAAACTGAGCTCGCTGCCGCTGGGCGTGCTGCGAGTTCCCCGCCCCTGCAGCTTTTGGTCACCTTGACACAGGGACCCTAAAAAGCATTAAATTCTTCTCTGCCTCCTCTCTCTCTGTCTCTGTCTCCTTTCTTCTCTACTTTCTCTCTTTCTCCTCTGTCTCCTTTCTCTCCTCTCTGTCTCTTTCCTCTCTCCTCTGTCTACTTTCTCTCTCCTCTCTTTCCTTCTCTTTTCTCTCTTTGCCTCCTTTTTTTCCCTACTTTCTCTGTCTTTCCCTCCTTATCTTCTCCTTTCTCCTACTTTCTCCTTCTGTTGTAAAGCCAATTTTGGAAAGCCTTAAATTCAAATTTGGCCCTCTTTAAAGCAGGATTTAGCAGGGCCTCTGCAGCCAGGTCCTCAAGGACCAGACAGCTGAATTTTAGGGTCTATCCCTAGTCCTAGTCAGAGGAACAGGGGGTAGGGGCCAAGGTAAGGCGGCGGTCTTTTTACCCGCAAACCACAACTGGCGAGAATAAGCAGTATGGAGGTTTAGTGCTGCTCGGGCATAATCCTCCCCCTTATACATTTTAATGGCCAGTTGCTTCAGAAAGGTCAGGAAGTGACAAAACAGGTGAATTATGAGGTCTACCGGATGTGTGTTTTGGACCCACCACACCCGGTAGAGTGTGCAGAAGTGCTGCCAGTCAGTCTCTACTGGACGGTGATATTCTACCTCCCAACATCCAGGATGGTGCCAATATGCCTCTCTGTGATGCACCACGGGGCACTGCCCATTAAAACATTGGACACTTTTCTCGCAGAATAGACAGTTACCAATTTTCCATCCCAGCCTGAGAAAGAGCCCTCATAGACTCTGATCTAGGGCTTTGTTCCCCACAACTCCAAAGAAACTACCTCCAAGGTGTCGAGGGCACAACGGCCTTCCCGACATGGAATCAGACCCAGCATGGGCAAAAGTACTCTTTTCCTGGTGGAGGTGGCCGGGAGAATTTACAGGCTACAATGACCATAACAAGGAAGGGAATAAAAGACAACTAGAGTTAAGACTATCTGCCATATGGCAAAGGAAGAAAGAATGAGGCCTCAGTGATAGAAGAAGAAGATGAGAAAGAAGGAGAAGAGAGTAATCTCTGCAGGGCTGTAATCAATAAAAGTTCCCTGCATCCAGTGGTCCATCAACCACTGTAAAATATCCCTCACCTCAAGGGAAGATGGCCTGAACCAGTGTATGTCTGCTAGCAGGAGTCTAATAAAACTGACAAATTTACAGACGAGACATGACCACATACAAGAGTGACAGACAAATGGTGGGTGCCCCCCAGATGGGAGACCAGTCTGATGCCTGCCTGGCCACTTTCCT
>NW_022440243.1:0-7499 GCF_009761245.1 Sapajus apella
GTGAGGTGTGAGTGTGGCCGTGGGAGGTGTGAGTGTGGTTGTGGGGGGTGGAGGTGTGAGTGTGGCCGTGGGAGGTGTGAGTGTGGTTGTGGGGGGTGGAGGTGTGAGTGTGGCTGTGGGAGTTGGGGGCCGTGAGTGTGGCTGTGGCGGGTGGGGGTACTATACGGGGAGCCCCTGAGTACAGCTCACCCAGCCTCCTTCTGACTGTGCTTCCCGCTGGGGCAGGGGGCGCTTGGACCGGAAGGCTGCTCCCACTGCAAACTACAAGACTTAAAAAGGATATTTTATTGTCATTAAAAAGAAACATTCAAGACAATCAATGGGCTTTAGAAAATTTAAAAGAACAAAAGCTACCAAAGCTGAGACCGTGGCACCTCCTTCCAGTGAGGCGGGGAGTCCCCCCGACGGCCGAGGCAGGTGCCGGCCACACTCCCGCACGTGTCTCTTCCTGTCTGCGGATTCTGCCTGACATTTGCCCAAAGGCGTGATGGGGGCAACAGGGCATGGTGGCCTCTGTGCAGCCCTCGTGGCCAGCAGCCCCAGCCTCCCAAGGCCACGGCACCCTCTCTGTGGTCTTGCCCGTCCGCCTCGTGCCTCCAGAGTGGCTGCTGGGTCCTGCTGCAGGTGCCCTGGGGCTGGACTCAGCCTCGGGGATGATTCCGGCTGTGCCTCTGCTCCTGGCTCCCCTGGCATCCCTACACGTCTCTACCCAGTGCTCCTGGGCCTCCTCTGTCCTCAGGCCCCACCAAGGCTGATTCTTGCCCACCTGGGACCTGGTCACCAGGCCCTCTAGGTAGGCCTGTCTGGCCGATGCCCACCTCTTCTCTGGGCTGCTCTGGACTCGCACGGTGTGGGGGCTGCTGCAGTGGCCGCGTGGCCCAGGCTCTTCCCCGAGTGGTCTTGGTGGGGTGGGGTGGGGTGGGAGGTGGCAGTGTCCTGGGCCCGGCCCCTCCTCTTCCCAGTGCAGACTCTGGGGCTGTCTGTCCCTTCAGGTTGAGTTCCAGTCCTGAGAATGCAGCAGCGTGAGCAGGCAGCCAAGAGGCGGTGCTGGCACCTGAGACCCTGCTCCGTGGGAGGCGTCTTCCCGGGACCCAGAGAACAGGGTTCTTTAACCTCATTCCTCATGTCAGGAGTTCACGGGACTGCCCAGAATGGAGCCTGGCTGGCTGCGGGCCGGGAGGAAGGCCGTCTGAGCATTCTCCGCTCTCCCAAGCCTCACCAGCAGGGCCCGAGGGTGCTGTAACTTCCTGGCTTGGTGGCGGAAGCTCCCAATGGCCACGCCTGTGTTCAGGAGGCTGGTGTGGACGGGACTGGCTCCAGGCTGGTTCCTGCCTGGGTGGGCGCCTGGGATGCTGGCTGCTGCCCCCTTTTGTGTGAGCAGCTGGGGGGCTGGAGGGCAGAGGTGTCCTGCTGACGGGACACCTGGCCCCAGCGCCCTGCACGCACCAAGCAGCAGAAATCTGCGACAGACCTGCTATGCACAGGCTCAAAGGGGGGCACATCAGGTGTGGCAGGTCAGAGGGCGACTGCGAGGCCGGAGAGCCATGGGGTCGAGGGCGGCGAGGTCAGGGGAGGCGTGGCCTGGGTGGCGGCTGAGCGTGGCCCATGGCTCCTGTGTGGGGTCTGGGCGGCCCTGGACTTCCAGCAGAGGGTGGCCCTAGGCCCCCTGCCCGATCATGTTCCTGTAGTCGGGGACGATGGTCTGCTTCAGGTCCACCACCGAGGAGAAGATCCACTTCACCTGCAGGGCGGCACAGACAGTATGAGTAAGGCCACAGCCCTGCCCCCAGGCCACCCAGGCCACAGCCCTGCCCCCAGGCCACCCAGGCCACAACCCTGCCCCAAGGCCCACCCACCCCTCAAGCCACCCAGGCCTGGACATGGAGAGGAGGGCTAGGGCAGCAAAAGCATGTGCACAACAAAGAAGACGGCATGAGGGACAGCATGAAGATGGTGTGTGGGCAGCACTGGGGACAGTATCAGGGACAGGTGGGGACAGTGTGGGGGACAGTGTCAGAGACAGGTGGGGACGGCGTGGGGGACACTGTCGGGGACAGGTGGGGACAGCATGGGGGACAGTGTTGGGGGCAGGTGGGGACAGTGTCAGGGACAGGTGGGGACAGCGTGGAGGACAGTGTCGGGGACAGGTGGGGAGAACACGGGGGACAGTGTCGGGGACAAGTGGGGATAGCACGGGGGACACTGTCGGGGACATGTGGGGACAGTGTCAGGGACAGGTGGGGACAGTGTGGGCGACAGGTGGGGACAGCGTGGGGGACAGCACAGGGGAAAGTGTCGGGGACAGAGGGGGACAGCATGGGGGACAGTGCTGGGGACAGGTGGGGACAGCGTGAGGGACAGTGTCGGGGACAGGTGGGGACAGTGTGGGTGACAGTGTCAGGGAGAGGGGACAGCATTGGGGACAGTGTCAGGGACAGGTGGGGACAGTATTGGGGACAGTGTTGGGGACAGGTGGGGATCGGGTGGGGGACAGTGTCGGGGACAGCTGGGGACAGCGTGTGGCCAACCTTGAAGAAGGTGACGGTGGCACTGTAGCACACACTCAGCAGGAAGAGTGTGATGAAGATGGTGATGGTCGTCCAGAGCCCGTCCAGCTCCCCATCCTGCGTCTCCACACAGCTCTCCTCTAGTATCAGCTCTGTACAGGAAGAGGGTGGTCAGTGCTGTGTCCCTCTGGGCTCAGGCCTTGGGGGCGATTTCCTCTGTGGTGGGGCCCAGGGTGTACGGTGTGGCCAGGATGGGCCATTGGTGCCCTGAGGTCTGCTACCCACAGCTGCCTGCCCCGTGCACGAGCTTTGACTACGTGGCTTGGCCAGACACCTGGCCCTAGAGAACTGCCTGGCCCTCAGCTGGACCCACTCCCCGTCCCCCGTGCCCCTCCCTGAGGCCCAGAGGGCAGGAGGATGGCAAAGCTCGCCCCCTATGTGACCCCAGCTGCAGGGAAGGGTGGTATTGGGAACCGGGCTGGTGCCAGGGAAGCGAGAAGGCGTGGGTGCCCCTGTGGGTGGGGGCCCATGTGTGGGGGGTGGCTGCAGGGCCCCTTGTGAGGGCAGGGCTGGGTTTGCCTGAGCTGATCAGCAGGTGGACAAGCTGCTGAGAGGCTCGTGGGCCTTGAGGTGCTGCATGGGGCTCGTGGGGGCCCATGTCCAAGGAGTGTTGCTGTGTGGGGACCTTGCTATGGTCTGGGTGCTGTGCAGGCTGCCTGGTGAGGCTCCGTGTGGGGTGTACGTGTGTGTGTGTGGTGGCTGAGTGGCCGGCCAGCCTCTGTGCAAGGTTTGTGGAATGGGTCTGGGCTGTGTGTGAGTGTGGGCTGTGTATGTGTGTGGATGAGTGTGAGTGTGAGTCTGGGCTGTGTGTGTGTGGCTATGTGAGTCTGGGCTGAGTGTGTGTGTGTGTGAGTCTGGGCTGAGTGTGTGTGGGTGTGAGTGTGAGTCTGTGCTCAGTGTGTGTGTGTGAGTCTACTGAGTGTGTATGTGTGTGTGAGAGTCTGGGCTGAGTGTGAGTGTGTATGGGTATGTGAGTCTGTGCTGGGTGTGGGTGAGTGTGTCTGGGCTGAGTGTGTGTGTGTGTGGGTAGTGAGTCTGGGCTGGGTATGTGGGTGAGTGTGTGAGTCTGGCCTGTGTGAGTGTGTGTGGGTGAGTGTGAGTGTGAGTCTGGGCTGAGTGTGAGTGTATATATGTGTATGTGAGTCTGGGCTGAGTGTGTGGGTGTGTGAGTCTGGGCTGTGTGAGTGTCTATGGGTGAGTGTATGTGAGTCTGGGCTGAGTGTGTGGGTGAGTGTGTGAGTCTGGGCTGTGTGAGTGTGTGTGGGTGAATGTGAGTGTGAGTCTGGGCTGAGTGTGTGTGTGTGGGTATGTGAGTCTGGGCTGGGTGTGTGGGTGTGAGAGTGAGTCTGGGCTGTGTGTGTGTGTGTGTGTGTGGGTGTGAGTGTGAGTCTAGGCTGAGTGGGAGAGTGTGTGTGTGTGTGTGTGTGAATCTGGGCTGTGTGAGTCTGTATGGGTGAGTGTGAGTGTGAGTCTGGGCTGGGGGTGTGTGTGTGGGCATCTGGAACAGTCCCTCCCTGGGAGTCAGTTGTGTCCCCATGTGGGTGCAAGGCTGGGTAGGGCTGCCTGGGCTTCGTGCAGCGGGGGAGGTGGGGGAGGGAGGGCCTGTCCCTGCGCACATGGACCAGGCATGCCCCCGAGTGGGCACATGGGGCATGAGGGCAGGGAGTTCATAGAACAGGCCTATCTCCTCAGAGGCGAAGGCTCCTAGGGCCTCTCTTTGTCCAGCCCAGGGCAGCCGCTGCCAGAGGGAGGGGCATGCTGGCCAAGCCCCCCACCCTGCTGTGGGCAGCCCCAGCTGAGCCCCACCCTAGGTGGCCCAGGCACACCTGCACAGCCTGGACCAGTGCAGGGACAGTGGGACCCACTCTGCCTCTCTCGTGCCACTCAGGCCTCAGACTCGGCCTGACCCACGGAAAGAACCATCACAGTCTCGAAGGGGCCCAGGGCAGCGCTGGGTGCTTTATTTCCATGCTGGACGCCTGGGGGGTATGTACATGGGGTGTGTGACAGGCACCCTCGCGGGACCCCGAGAGGCTGGGGAGCGGGGCCTGCCGGGTGTCGCACTCATTTACCCGGAGACGCGGAGAGGCTCTTCTGCGTGTAGTGGTTGTGCAGAGCCTCATGCATCACGGAGCATGAGAAGACGGTCCCCTGCTGCCACCTGTGCTTGTCCACGGTGAGCTTGCTGTAGAGGAAGAAGGAGCCATCCGAGTCCAGCACAGGCTGTGTGTTCTTGTAGTTGTTCTCTGGCTGCCCGTTGCTCTCCCACTCCACGGCAATGTCGCTGGGGTAGAAGCCTTGGATCAGGCAGGTCAGGCTGACCTGGCTCCTGCTCATCTCCTCCCGCGATGGGGGCAGGGTGTACACCTGCGGCTCTCGGGGCGTTCCTGTGGGGACAGAGGTGGGCACAGCGGTCAGTCCCAGGGCAGAGGGTGGGCTGGGCCGGCCTTTGTCCACATGGCCCTCACGCGGCTCCCACCTTTGGCTTTGTGGATGGTTTTCTGGACGGGGGCCGGGAGGGCTTTGTTGGTGACCTTGCATTTGTACTCCTTGCCCTTCAGCCAGTCCTGGTGCAGGACAGGGAGGGCGCTGACCACGCGGTACGTGCTGTTGAACTGCTCTTCCTTCGGACTTGTCTTGGCAGTGCGCACCTCCACGCCGTCCACGTACCAGTTGAACTGGACCTCGGGGTCGTCCTGGCTCACGTCCACCACCACGCACGTGACCTCAGGGCTCCCGGTGATCCTGAGGATGTCCTTGGGTTTCGGGGGGAAGAGGAAGACTGACGGTCCCGCCAGGAAATCAGGTGCTGAGGAAGAGATGGAGGCAGACACGTCAGCACCCAGCTGGGGCCTGTCCCTGGATGGAGGCCCCTCTAGGCACTAGTAACACCTTGAGCTGGAGGGTGAGGCCTGGGCTGGCTTACCTGGGCATGGGGGACAGGTTGTGCTGCAGACACCTGCAGAGACAAGACTGGGAGTTACTGGGGTCTGGGAGGAGAGGGTGTCCACGCTGAGGGAGGGGAGAGTTTGTCCTTTGGGGTGGGCTCAGGTCAGGGCCAGGCTCCTCCCAGATACAGCTCTTGGCAGGCCTGAGACCAGCATCTGCGCCTGTGTGCGCAGGGCCTGGGGTGGGGACATCCAGCCTGTGCCTGCCTGGAGCCTGGTGGAAGCAGCCAGAAGACCCTCTCCCTGAGCATGAGTGGGGCAGGCAAGGCCCATGGGGAGGAGAGACTGGGCCTCTGCGGCTGCTCCACTGTGGCGTGTCCAGGCAGGAGGACTGAGCCTGCCTTCCCGCAGACACCCTCCCTCCCTGCGCAGGCTGCTCACTAGGTTTCACTGTTACGTCCTTCTTGAAGTTGGTGGGTGTGTGGACGACGTTGCAGGTGTAGGTCTGGCTGCCCGCACTGCTGGTGGTCACCATGCTGCTGAGGGAGTAAAGCCCTGAGGACTGCAGGACAGCCGGGAAGGTGTGCACGCCGCTGGTCAGGGAGCCCGAGTTCCAGGACACGGTCACCGGCTGGGGGAAGTAGTCCTTGACCAGGCAGCCCAGGGCCGTTGTGGTCCCAGAGTTGCAGCAGGGTGTCAGGGGGAAGACGTCTGGTTTCTTGTTGGAGGCTGCAAGAGAGGTGGCACCATGTGACCACAGTGTGGGACACAGCTGGGTCCAGGCCCCAGAGGCCCCTCCGTTCCTGTCCTTCCACGAGGGTCCAGGAGGGGTCCAGTGTCTGGGTGTGCACCTGGCTGGTGCCACCTGCTTTACCTTAGCCTCCTCCCTGCCCTGACGCCAAGGTCAGGCCCAGCCTGCCCTGGAAACCTTGCAGACCAGCGGCCCTGTGGTGCCCCGCTGCAGGCAACCCTGGAGCCTGGGAGGCGGGCTCGGCTGCTGGGACAGTGCTCCGTGTCTACTGGGAGTCATCACAGCCCAAGGCCTCTAGCTTGGCCTCGTCTCTGGCCACCGGTGCCCCCTCAGGCAGGGCTCGTGCCCATCAGCCCCATTCCAGTCTTTTGTGGGTGCCTGGCTTGACCAGTGGCCACTGTTCCCCAATGGCTTCTGGTGGGCTCCCCGACCCCCTCAGCTCTGACCCTGCTGCCCCAGTGTGGCCCCCAGTAGTGAGTGGGCCTGACTTGCCCAGGGTCCTGGTCAGAGCCTGCCCTCTGCCCTCTGACCTCCAGGGCCCTTGTCTTCTGTGCAGCGGAGGGGCCAGGCACTGCACAGGCTGGCATCCCTCAGCCCCAGGTCCTGGAACCGCCTGCTTTGGAAGAGCCCCTGGGAGCCTCCTGCTCAGCCTCTCCCCTCCTTTGCCCTTAGCCCCAGTGTGCACCAGCCCGTGCCAGAGCCCTGAGCACCTGGACCTCCCATGCCTCCTCGGCTTCCCTGCATTACTTCCCGAAGTTCAGTCACCGCATGCTACTGCGCAGCTCTGCCCTCCGTCCAGAGCTTCTCCTGGCAAGGCCCCTGCTGAGCTCAGTCCAGGCTCCCCCAGCACAGGTAGGAGCCTCACACCTGCCCTTGCCCTCCCCGCCCTACATGGTACCAGCAACCTCAGGCCCCAGGGAGGCCCCGTTTCTCTCTGCTGCTGGCCCAGTGGCCCTGCAGTCCCACTGCAGGTCGGGTGTGCCCCTGACCTCTGAGGAAGCCAAGTGCCCTGCCCCCAGTCAGGCCATCCTCTCGACTCAGCCCCAGGGCCCTGCCCCCACCCCTTCCCCTCACCCACACCCCAGGCTCTGGCAGGCTCTGCCCAGGCCCTGAGTGGGCCCCTTGAGCTCCCCTCTGCTGGTGCACTGCCCTGTGCCACCTCCACTCAGCTTCAGTGTGTTCATCCACCTGCCCCACGTCCCCCCGGCCCCAGGAGCAGAGCTGGTGGCCCTGGCTCCTGGCAGCCCATCTTGTTCCTTCTGGAGTGCCAGCCTCAGTGGCCTTCCTGGCCAG
>NW_022440244.1:0-411 GCF_009761245.1 Sapajus apella
CCTGAGCAGCTGGGACTACAGGCACACGCCACCATGCCCAGCTAATTTTTTGTATTTTTAGTAGAGACGGGGTTTCACCATGTTGACCAGGATGGTCTCGATCTCTTGACCTTGTGATCCACCCGCCTCGGCCTCCCAAAGTGCTGGGATTACAGGCTTGAGCCACCACGCCCGGCATAATACAGGGACTTTTTAAAAACCATTTGTATCGGCCAGACATGGTGGCTTATGCCTGTAAACCTAGCACTTTGGGAGGCCAAGGTGAGTGGATCACAAGGTCGGGAGTTCAAGACCAGCCTGATCAACATGGTAAAACCCCATCTTTACTAAAAAACACAAAAATTAAAGGGTTCAAAAAAAAAAAAAAAAAAATTGGCTGGGCGTGGTGGCTCACGCCTGTAATCCCAGCAC
>NW_022440244.1:511-7492 GCF_009761245.1 Sapajus apella
AAAAAAAAAAAAAAAAAAAAAAAAAAATTAGCTGGGCGTGGTGGTGCATACCTGTAGTCCCAGATACTCAGGAGGCTGAGGCAAGAGAATCAATGGAACCCAGGAGGCGGAGGTTGCAGTGAGCTGAGATCATAACACTGCATTCCAGCCTGGGTGACAGAAAAAAAAAAAAAAAAATTGGCTGGGCGCGGTGGCTCACGCCTGTAATCCCAGCACTTTGGGAGGCCAAGGCGGGCGGATCACGAGGTCAAAAGATCGAGACCATCCTGGCCAACATGGTGAAACCCCATCTCTACTAAAAGTACAAAAAATTAGCCAGGCGCGGTGGTGCGTGCCTGTTGTCCCAGCTACTTGGGAGACTGAGGCAGAGGAATTGCTTGAAACTGGAAAATGGAAGTTGCAGTGAGCCAGGATCACGCCACTACACCCCAGCCTGGTGACAGAGCAAGACTCTGTCTCAAAAAAATAAAATAAAATAAAATTGTATCATAAAGCATGTACATGTACAAAATGTACATCTTAATTTTCACCTTAGTTTCTTACCCACATCTGCACTTTGCACATCTTTCCCACGAAGAATGACCAAGTTAGCAATGGAAGTGTTAAAATGCAGGTCTTTGCTGAGAGACATTTTACCAAGAGGAGGGAGTCCTGATAAAGGAGGCCGTACTTGCCAATCAATTCCTACCGAAAGAAAAAAAAAAAAGAGCAAGAGATTTTATTTTATTTATTTATTTTAGATGGAGCCTCACTCTGTTGCCCAGGCTGGAGTGCAGTGGCGTGATCTCGGCTCACTGCAACCTCTACCTCTCGGGTCTTGGGTTCAAGCCATTCTCCTATTTCAGTCTCCCCCAGTAACGGGGTGGCTGAGATTAGAGGCGTGCACCACCATGTCCAGCTAATCTTTTTGTGTTTTTAGTACAGACGTCGTTTCACCATGTTGTCCAGGCTGGTCTTAAACTTCTGATCTCAAATGATCCACCAGCCTTGGCCTCCCTAAGTGCTGGGATTATAGGAGTGAGCCACTGCACCTAGCCCGAAAGCAAAAGATTTTATAAGTGGCTTTGAACAAAAGGAGAAAAATGGTCTTGTGGTATGTGTATTTTAGCGTTTTTTTTTTGACAGGGTCTCACTATGTCACCCAGGCTGGAGTGCAGTGGCTATTCACAGGTATGATCATAGCTCCGTGCAGCCTCGAACTCCTGAGCTCAAATGATCCTCCTACCTTATTCTATGTAGCTGGGACTACAGGCATCATTTTCCCTGTTTCAAAGGGAGGATCTACCAATTCTCCTATGCCTATTCCATTAGAGTTTGCTGGGGCAAAAAACTGTATTCAAAGGGCTATACTCAAGAAATCTTAGGCTGGTTGTGGTGGCTCATGCCTGTAATCCCAGCACTTGGTAGGCTGCAGTGGGAGGATCTCTTGAGCCCAGGAGTTCGAGACCAGTCCTGGACAACATAGTGGACTCTGCCTCTAAAAAAAACCACAAAAATTCGTCTGGCATCTGTGGCATGCACCTGTCGTCCCGGCTACTTGGGAAACTGAGTGGGGAGGATTGCCTAAGCCTAGGAGATCAAGGCTACAGTGGGCTGTGATCATGCCACTGCCCTCCAGCCTGGGTGACAGAGTGAGAAATCTCACCTGAGGAGTATAAATCCAGGCTGCTTTTGGAGGATAAGATTTTGTACCAATGTGCTAATGGGATGTAACTTCTGGGGGCTTTGGGACGGGAGGAGTGTAGTGTGCATGTGGGAGGACATGACTTACCACAGACAGGGCAGAGAACAGTTATGAGCCTCCAACATGACCCCAATCATCTTTGCTTCCTGGTATTCAAGCCCTTAGGCAGTATGCTCTCACACTGGAGAGGGCTAACCTTAACCAAAAGGATGTTGAAGAAATACTTCCAAAGCTAGCTCATAAAAGGCATTAACTTCAAGGCCAGAGCAGTGGCTTATGCCTGTAATCCTACCACTTTGGGAGGCCGAGGCAAGCAGATCACTTGAGATCAGAAGTTTGAGATCAGCCTGGCCAACATGGTGAAACCCTGTCTGTACTAAAAACACACACACAAAAATTAGCTGGGTGTGGTGTCAGGCACCCGTAATCCCAGCTACTTGGGAGGTTGAGGCAGGAGAATCGTTTGAACCTGGGAGGTGGAGGCTGCAGTAAGCCAAGATCATGCCACTGCACTCCAACCTGGGCAACAAAAGTGAGACTCTGACTCAAAAAAAAAAAAAAGGTGCCCGAGCGCAGTGGCTCGTCTGTAATCCCAGCACTATAGGAGGCTGAGGCAGGTGGATCATGAAGTCAGGGGTTCAAGACCAGCCTGGCCAACATGGTAAAACCCCGTCTCTACTAAAAATACAAAAAATTATCTTGGCATGGTGACAGGCACCTGTAATTCCAGCTACTCAGGAGGCTCAGGCAGGAGAATCGCTTGAACCCAGGAGGTGAAGGTTGCAGTGAGCCGAGACCATACCATTGCATTCCAGCCTGGGCGACAGAGTGAGACTCTGTCTCAAAAAAAGAAAAAAGGAAGCATTAACTTCCACCTTGCTCCCTCCTGGATCACACATTCTCCCTGATGGTAGAACACGTAGAAACAGATACTGATGGTGATGGAAATGGGGTAAATCTTTACATAGAGGCCAAGCGCAGTGGCTCACATCTGTAATCCTAGCACTTAGAGAGGCTAAGGTGGGAGGATCACTTGAAACCAGGAGTTCAAGACCAGCCTGGGCAACATAGTGAGAACCCATCTCCACAAAATAAATAACAAAACTAGTCAGGTGTGGTGGTACATACCTGTAGTCCTACCTACTCAGGAGGCTGTAATAGGAGGATCACTTGAGCCCAGGAGTTTGAGGCTGCAGTGAGCTATGATTGCACCACTGCCCTCCAGCCTAGGTGACAGAGTGAGACCCCATCTCAAAAAAGGAACAAAACAAAACCTTTCCACAGAGCAGAGAGAGTTATAAAACTAGATCCTTCAACCTGGTTTGTGCCATAAATATATTTATTCATATACTATTCATACATGTGTATGGAAACATTTATTTGTTCAAACTATACAACTGTGAAAAAATGTTGACACCCTAAAGTTCTATATGGGAAAATAACTCAGCAAACTGTGGTTTACTGACCTAAGAGAGCTCAGAGCAGCACGTCTCACACGACTCTAAGGAACACTGTGTTCCTTGTGGTATTAACAGGTATTGCTAGAAAAACAGGTACTACTGCCAAAAAATTCAGGAAGCACTACTTTTAGATGTGAACTTTCTACTTATCTCCAAACCTCTGGCACTATAATCTAAAATCCGTAAGATATTACAAATTAATTTTGAGAAAATCTACTTTCATAGTATAAAAACCTAACTTATGCTAGTAACACTTACTAGTGATTTCTAGTTAAACATGACAGACTGAACATATCAGTTTACTGCCACCCTCTCCCCAGATCCTGCTTAATCAATAAAAGGATAAGCATAAACAAGAAAAAAAGGGAACTAGAAACAAGATGAACAGCAACAAAATTTTGGAAGCTGGAGAACAAATGAACTAGTGGTTACTGACTGCACAACAAGAAAAAGCTAGACACTTGTAGACCAGACACTTCTCAAGGTGGCAAAAAGGCTGGGCACGGTGGCTCATGTCTGTAATCCCAGCACTTGGGGTCAGAATTTGAGGCAGGAGGATCACTTGAGGTCAGGAGTTCAAGACTAGCCTGGCCAACATGGTAAAACCCCGAATCTACTAAAAATACAAAAATTAGCTAGGTATGGTGGTGAACATTGGTAATCCCAGCTACTTAGGAGGCTGAAGTAGGGGGATCACCTGAATCCAGGATGTAGAGGTTGCAGTGAGCCAAGATGACTCCGTCTCACCAAAAAAAACAAAACAAAAAAAAAACAGGAAGATTAGCTGAAAATCTGTTTGAGAAGCAGTGAGAGCCCCTTCCTCACTCCCTGCTGCAGGGAGAGTGAGCTCTTCCACCCTAGAAGAAGGTTTCTGCTGTCAAAAGGCTAAACCTCAGAGGTTCTGGCCTCAGTGACACCAAGCACAGCCCGGCAGAGAACCTTTTGGAAAACCAGGTCACTGGTTTCACAGGAAGGTTAACAGCCTATGTCTTCTCCATCCAGCTCTGTAAAGGCTGGCAGCCCGGCTTGTCATGGAAAGAGATGGAGGAGGAAGCAACTGATCAAGAGATAAGATACACTAAGTGTGATATTTGGAAGCCCAGCAATAAAATGGCCAGGCAGATCGCCTTACTGTGAAAACCACACAAGTCTGCAATGTCCATGAGGGTCCATTCAGTGCCCAGAACAACATACTCAGCAAATAATCACTGAGCGTTTACTGTTCCAGGCTCCAAAGATGCAACAGTAAACCAAATAGATAATAAAGCTTACATTCTACTGAGATAAAGTCCCACACCAAGTACTTTCAGAATGCTGGGGACAAAGAGAAAATACTAAAAGCTTCAAGAGATAACAAAATAGGATTGGGAATCAGAAGGACATGAGACTTCTCAACAGCAGCACTGCAAGTGGGAAGATAACAGAGCAATGCCTTTGAAATACTCAGTGAAAAGGACTACCAACCTAGAATCCTATTCCTGGCCAAACTATTATTCAAATGTAATGGCAGAACAGAATGATGCTATTTAGAGCCTCAAACACTTTATTTTCCTTGTACTTTTTCTTTTCTTTTTTTTTTAAAGACGGAGTTTCACCCTGTTGGTCAGGTTGGTCTTGAACTCCCGACCTCGGGTGATCTGCCCGCCTTGGCCTCCAAAGTGCTTGGATTACAGGCGTGAGCCACCACCCCTGGCCCCTTGTACTTTTTCTTAAGGAGCTCCTGGAAAGTATGGTCCATCAATATGAGGGAATAAACCAAGAAAGCAGATCTGAAATCTGGCACAGACATAACACAGGATGAGGCAAGAGAGACGCCAGGGCTGGCTGCTTATCAAGCCTGGAGAGCAGTCAGTCCAGATTGGAACTGGAAGACATAGGCCTTCTAGAAAGATATCTCTAAGCAGATAATAGAAGTAATCCATTACCTGATGGGTTTAAACATATTGAGAAACAGGTCTTTTTTTGTGCCTGAGCTGGACTGCAGTGACATGATCATAGCTCATTTTAAACTCAAACCTGTTGGCTCAAGGGATTCTCCTGCCTCACTCTCTATGCAGCTAGGACTATAGGGCCAGCTAATTTTAAAATCACTTTCTAAAAGGTGGAGTCTTGCTTTGTTGCTCAAGCTGGTTTTGAACTCCTGGTCTCAAGTGATCCTCTTGCCTCAGCCTCCCCATGTGCTGAGATTACAGGTGTGAGCCACCACATCTGAGAAGGGATTCTTTTTTTTTTTTTTTTTGAGATGGAGTCTTGCTCTACTGCCCAGGCTGGAGTGCAGTGGTTCGATCCCGGCTCACCACAACCTCTGCCTCCTGGGTTCAAGTGATCGATTCTCCTGCCTCAGCCTCCTGAGTAACTGGGATTGCAGGTACAGGCCACCACGCCCAGCTAATTTTTGTATTTTTAGATACCTAACAGGGTTTCCCCGTGTTGGTCAGGCTGGTCTCGAACACCTGACCTCATGATCTGCCTGCCTCAGCCTCCCAAAGTGCTGGGATTATAGGTGTGAGCCACCGCACCTGGCAGAAAAAGGATTCGTTTTTTACAGAAAAGTTTCAGAATATATTGGTGATAGGTACAGAGAATATCTACCAAATAAATATAATGACTAACAACTCCAGGAGGGAAAAATAAATTGTACACAAAATAAAATATAATCTGTGTACACAGTACAAGGCTCTACTGTGAATATATATATATTATATAATTTACTATTATCATTATAATATTTTATACACACACAGAGAGAGAGAGGGGGAGTTTTGCCCGTCACCCAGGCTGGAGTGCAATGGCATAATCTCGGCTCACTGTAACTTCCACCTCCCGGGTTTGAGGGATTCTCCTGCCTCAGCCTCCAGAGTAGCTTGGATTATAGGCGCCTGCCACCATGCCCAGCTAATTTTTCTATTTTTAGTAGAGATGGGGTTTCACCAGGTTGGTCAAGCTAGTCTCAAACTCCTGATCTCAAGTGATCCGCCCATCTCGGCCTCCCAAAGTGCTGGGATTACAGGTGTGAGCCACTGTGCCCAGCTAGATTTAAGTATATATTTAAATGAGTTTTGGCTACTTGATTTTTTAAACTATGGTCATTTATTACTTTGATTAAAATTTAAAAAATTACAAAAAATTGTGGCACTCAATTGAAATGTCTTTTGGTAATAAAACTAAGGTGATTAAGAAGCCCTCCTAGGATGTCCTGGGGAGTTTCTGCAGGAGCCTCCCTAGCCAGAAGAAGAGACTATTATTTTAACTGGTCTGAGCCAGTTTATATTGAGACTCCAGGACAGGCATTTTTCCCAGTTTGTGGGCTGCATATTTTTGGAATATTCTTTTTTAAATTTTAAATTAAAAAATTTTTTTTTTTAATTGAGAAAGGGTTTCACCATGTTGGCCAGGTTGGTCTCGATCTCCTGACCTCGTGATCCGCCTGCCTCAGCCTCCCAAAGTGCTGGGATTACAGGCGTGAGCCACCGTGCCCGGCCAGAATAATCTTTACCTTCTTCCATCTTTGCATTAGAAATGAGCATCTGTCTCAAGTGCTTGAGGAGGCCAGCCCAGGTAAATGTGCTGTATGCCAATGAGTTCTCAGACATGTGAGGAATGTTACGAACACTCAGCATCTTGAATTCAGGATGGGCAACTAAATGCTCCATTAAGTCTCCTGTAAAGAAAAAAAAAAAGATTTTTACATATTGTATCTGGTTAGGTGATAATCAAAACCTGTTAATATGAAAGTTAACATGAGCCAGGTGTGGCTCTGCCATCTGGCCAGGCCAGACCACACCCAGCCTACCTTAACCATTCTTTTTTTTTTTTTTTTTGGGATGGAGTTTCGCT
>NW_022440245.1:0-2231 GCF_009761245.1 Sapajus apella
AAAATTAAGAAATATATACCTAGGTGTTTTCAAATCAATATATAGTGATACTTCTTTTTTTTTTTTCTGAGACAGAATCACACTCTGTCTCCTGCGTTCAAGCAATTCTCCTGCCTTAGCCTCCCAAGTAGCCAGGACTATAGGCATGTGCCACCACACCTGGCTAATTTTTATATTTTTCTTAGAAACCGGTTTTTACTGTGTTGGCCATGCTGATCTCGAGCCCTTGACCTTGTGATCCTCCCGCCTCGGCCTCCCAAAATGCTTGGATTACAGACATGAACCATCACACCCAGCTGGTATTTCATTCTTTTTAATGTATTTTATTGTGTGTATAGTATTTTTTTTTGTTTTTAGAGACAGGGTCACACCATGTTGTCCAGGATGGTCTCGATCTCTTGACCTCATGATCCACCCGCCTCGGCCTCCCAAAGTGCCCGGCCCTGTATTGTATTTTATTGTATGACACCACTGATTCATTCTACACTTTTGTTTGTTTGTTTGTTTATTTTTTTGAGACCAAGTCTTGCTCTGTTGCCCAGGCTGGAGTACAATAGCATGATCTTGGCTCACTGCAACCTCTGCCTCCCAGGTTCAAGCGATTCTCCTGCCTCAGCCTCCTGAGTACCTGGTATTACATGTGCCCACCACCATGCCCAGCTAATTCTTTTCTTTTTAGTAGAGATGGGTTTTTTTTTTTGTTGTTTTTTTTCAAACCGCAATCAGAAGAAGAGATGGGTTTTTACCATGTTGCCGAGGCAGGTCTCAAACTCCTGACCTCAAGTGATCCACCCTCCTCAGCCTCCAAAGTGTTGGGATTACAGGCTGAGATAACAGCTTTTGTTGACAGATTGGATATGGAAGATATGGGTAAGAGAAAAATTCTAAATGACTCTTAGCTTTTGCAATTCTGTAAACAGTGGTAATGTTTACTGAGATGTAAAAGACTAAAGAAAGAAAATATTTGGGAGTTTGAAAGATAAACAGGACTTCTCCTTTAGCTATGATTAATTTGAGAGGCTTTTTGACCACCCAGGTACAAATAAAGCTGGCTATTAGTATATGACTCTGATCGCTTCTCGGTCTTTTGGCCAAGATCAAGTGATATATGACTCTGGAAGTCAGGGGGAATGCCATCAGGGAAAAACTTACTAACTTACAAGGCAGCCCATTATATTTTGGATAGCTCTAATTACCAGAAAGTTCTTGCCATTACATTAAGGTGACTATTACATAAATTTGATGCTTTGATGCCTATTTCCTTTTGAGGTTACCGAAAAGTACGTATTTTTCTAAGCCTATAACCTATTGGAAGAGAGTTATCACATTCTCTCCCAACATCTTTTTTTTTTTTTTTTTTTTTTTTGAGATGGAGTTTCGCTCTTGTTACCCAGGCTGGAGTGCAATGGCGCGATCTCGGCTCACCGCAACCTCCGCCTCCCGGGTTCAGGCAATTCTCCTGCCCCAGCCTCCTGAGTCGCTGGGATTACAGGCACGCGCCACCATGCCCAGCTAATTTTTTGTAGCTTTAGTAGAGACGGGGTTTCACCATGTTGACCAGGATGGTCTCGATCTCTTGACCTCGTGATCCACCCGCCTCGGCCTCCCACAGTGCTGGGATTACAGGCTTGAGCCACCGCGCCCGGCCACATCTTTTATTTTCTGAGCTAAACAAACAATCTCAATTTCTCCAGCTCTTCCCATGGACCCATTTCCAGACATGTCATCACCCTGGCTGGTCATATGCCTTTTAAGGTGGGATGCCAAGGACTAACATGACCTAAATAACCATACACAAAATGTAAGAGTACTATCCCTCGGATTTGCCATTCTCTCAAAAATGTTTGCCTTTTATAATTTATGGTTTTTTCCTTTTCTTTTCTCTCTTTTTTTTTTTTTTGAGATGGGCCACCACCCCTGGCTAAGTTTTTTTTTTTTTTTTTTTTTTTAAGACAGAGTCTTGGCTGGGTGCAGTGGCTCATGCTATAATCCTAGCACTTTGGGAGGCCGAGGTGGGTGGATCACCTGAGGTCAGGAGTTCAAGACCAGCCTGGCCATCATGGTGAAACCCCATCTTTAAAAAAAAAAATGAGAGTCTTGCTCTGTCGCCCAGGCTGGAGTGCAGTGGCGCAATCTCGGCTCACTGCAATCTCCATCTCCCAGGTTCAAGTGATTCTCCTGCCTCAGCATTACAGGTGCCCACCATATGCCCAGCTAGTTTTTGTATATAT
>NW_022440245.1:2331-7492 GCF_009761245.1 Sapajus apella
CCTGGGTTCAGGCAATTCTCCTGCCTCAGCCTCCTGAGTAGCTGGGATTACAGGCACGCGCCACCATGCCCAGCTAATTTTTTGCATTTTTAGTAGAGACGGGGTTTCACCGTGCTGACCAGGATGGTCTCGATCTCTTGACCTCGTGATCCACCCACCTCGGCCTCCCAAAGTGCTGGGATTACAGACTTGAGCCACCGCGCCCGGCCAAGTTTTTGTATTTTTAGTAGAGATGGAGTTTCACCATGTTGGCCAGGCTGGTCTCGAACTCCTGACCTCGTGATCCCCCCGCCTTGGCCTCCCAAAGTGCTGGGATTACAGGCATGAGCCAGCACACCCAGCTGATTTTTTTTTAAGGAATCTAGTTCTGTCACCAGACTAGAGTGCAGTGGCGCAATCTTAGCTCACTGTAAACTTCGCCTCTCGTGTTCAAGCGATTCTCCTGCTTCAGCCTACCAAGCAGCTGGGACTACAGGCGCGTGCCACCATGCCCAGCTAATTTTGTATTTTTAGTAGAGATGGGGTTTCACCATATTGGCCAGGATGGTCTTGATCTCTTGATCTCATGATCCGCCTGCCTCGGCCTCCCAAAGTGCTAGGATTACAGGCGTGAGCCACTGCAACTGGCCTAATTTTTGTCTTTTTAATAGAGACAGGTTTTCACCATGTTGGCCAGGCTGGTCTCAAACTTCTGACCTCTGGTGATCCGTCAGCCTTGGCCTCCCAAAGTGGTGAGATTACAGACTTGAGTCACCACACCTGGTCCTGTCATTAGTATGTCAGGATTCTTGCCTGTGGCAAACAATATCTCTTCTTCTTTTTCTTTTTTTTTTTTAAGATGGGGTTTCACCATGATGGCCAGGCTGGTCTTGAACTCCTGACCTCAGGTAATCCACCCACCTCAGCCTCCCAAAGTGCTAGGATTACAGGTGTGAGCCACCGCGCCCAGCCTTTTTTTTTTTTTTTTTTTTTAGATGGAGTTTTGCTCTTACTGCCCAAGCTGGAGTGAAATGGCAGTCTGGGCTCACTGCAACCACCGCCTCCCGGGTTCAAGGGATTCTCCTGTCTCAACCTCCAAAATCACTGGGATTACAGACATGTGCCACAACACCCAGCTAATTTTTATATTTTTAGTAGAGACGAAATTTTGCCATGTTGGCCAGGCTGGTCTTGGACTCCTGACCTCAGGTGATCTGCCCCACTCAGCCTCCCACATGTGCTGGAATTACAGGCATGGACCACCAGGCCTGGCCACAATGTCTCTTCTAACTTTTTTCTGATCGTTGTTGGATTTGGAAATTAAATATGAATTTAAGCTATCAGATGTTAACATGTTGCTTTGTATGTTTGGGATATTTTGTGATACTTTAAAAGGAAAGATGAATATGTCCTTCCTGAGAGGGACTGAAGCCTTCCTATGAGTTATGCTTTGAATTCTAGTGAGAAAACTTTTTTTCCTTCTCTGTTTCCTCTTACCTATATTCAAAATAAATAAGTTTCCCAAACAATGTCAGATGGGTGAGGTATTGCAGGCTTTTGCACAGGATCTCATTGGAGATTTTCTGAGACGACTTGCTGAAATCAAGGTGCATGGTGTGTAAGGCAGTGGGTCTCAAACAGTGGTGATTTGCTCCCAGTGGACGCTGGCAATATCTGGAGATACTTTTGTTGTCATGACGACAGAAAAGGCACCGCTTGCTCCTAGTGGGGAGCGGCCAGGCATGCGGCGAAACATTCCGTAATGCGTGGGACAAGCCTCTGCAACAGACAATTGCCTGGCCCCAAACATCAGTAATACCCATATTTAGGACCATGGCATTTCTCTGATTTTATTAACTTTATGGGAAAAAGTTAGACGTTTTAAACTTAATGAAATAATTCTTCCAACTAATCACTGCTCTTTTTTTTTTTTTTTGAGACAGAGTGAGGTTCTTATTGTCCAGGCTGGAGTGCAATGAGACCATCTTGGCTCACCAAAATCTCTGCCTCCACGTTCAAGCAATTCTCCTGTCTCAGCCTCCCGAGTAGCTGGGATTACAGGCATGCACCACCATACCCGGCTAATTTTGTATTTTTAGTAGGGTCAGGGTTTCTCCATGTTGGTCAGGCTGGTCTCAAACTCCTGACCTCAGGTGATCCGCCTGCCTGGGCCTCCCACAGCGCTGGGATTACAGGTGTGAACCACGACGCCCAGTCTATCACTAGTCTTTCACTGCATAAAAATCATCTGTGAATAATCTTTCTACACTTTAGTAGGAAAATCAAATCCTGAAGCACCGCTTTCTTCCACTTCTGTAAAATGGAAAAGTTTACATTTTTCTGTCACCATTCTCAATCTCCATAATTTTTAAAATATTAACAGTGCCCAGCCGGGCATGGTGGTGCGTGCCTGTAGTCCCAGCTACTCGGGAGGCTGAGGCTGGAGGATCGCTTGAGCCCAGGAGTTCTGGTCTGTAGTGCGCTATGCCGCTCGGGTGTCCACACTAAGTTCGGCATCAATATGGTGACCTCCTGGGAGCAGGGGACCACCAGGGTGCCTAAGGAGGGGTGAACTGGCCCTCGTCAGAAATGGAGCAGGTGAAAACTCCCGTGCTGATCAGTAGTGGGATTGTGCTGTGACTAGCCACTGCACTCCAGCCTGGGCAACATAGTGAGACCCCATCTCTTAAAAAAAAAAAAGAGGCCGGGCGCGGTGGCTCAAGCCTGTAATCCCAGTACTGTGGGAGGCCGAGGCGGGTGGATTACGAGGTCAAGAGATCGAGACCATCCTGGTCAACATGGTGAAACCCCGTCTCTACTAAAAATACAAAAAATTAGCTGGGCATGGTGGCGCGCGCCTGTAATCCCAGCTACTCAGGAGGCTGAGGCAGGAGAATTGCCTGAACCCGGGAGGCGGAGGTTGCTGTGAGCCGAGATCGCGCCATTGCAGTCCAGCCTGGGTAACAAGAGCGAAACTCCGTCTCAAAAAAAAAAAAAGAAAAAAATTAATTAAAAAAAAAACAGTGCCCAGTTGTTTTTGGACACTATTTTCTTTCTTTCTTTCTTTTTTGTTTAATATTTAAATCATATTTTAAAAATATATCACCTGGGTGCAGGTGGGCTAAAGCCGAAAAGGGCATTAGCCTGGACACTATTTTCATACACTGTTATTTAAAGAAAAATGATACTCTCACCCTATCTCGTTGCCCTTTGTGGCCTTTTGTTTCTCTTCTCCGTTTATTCATTTGTTACAGTTGTAAGGTTTTTCTGGAGGAGGTAAGTAATCCTGCTTTTCTTCTGTCATCTCTAAAAACTAAGTAAATACAATTCAAATTAATCTGGAGCTCTGTTCCTGTCTTTCAGGAACCCTAGTGAGACATGCAGCTGTTTTGGAATGAGGCTATTCTCATCATGTTGACTAGTGACTTATTAGTGAGAGAGATGGGGCCAGAAGTCACTGTCCTGTCACCAGGTAGATAAGAATGTGGGAGACAAAGAAAGATGCTGTTCACTGCACGTCCTCCAAGTGGGAACTGGAAGTCTTTTCCTGGGGCTGTTGTATCTCTTTCTATTGACTGCAGCTGTCAAGATCAAAGTACAGCTAATGAGACGGAAGTATATAGCTTCATTCTCAGGCTACCTGAAAGGAGCAGGTTCTGATGCAGATTAAAAGATAAAAGAGAAGTAAATTCTTTCTCACCCACACCCAGATACAACTCAGTCTCTCTTTACAAATGCTTTGGATTTTTCAAATTCTTAGAATCTAGGGGTGAAAATAATCTTTTCCCAGTGCCTTTTTGCTTACTACGTTTTTATTATTTTTAAGATAGAGAACAGTAATGTTTCCTGATCTCAATGCTCTTATATTTAGAGCTAGAGGTTTATTCAGTCCACCAATTATTCAGTTATATATCGACTATGTCTATATGTTCCAGACCCAAACATGAACCAGGGAAAGGCTCCAAGAACTTGGCAATTGCAAGTATATATTTGAAAGAGGACTGATAAGTGAATACCTGGTTCGTAGTTGAAATATTATATAATTTGGCCAGGCATGGTGGCTCATGCCTGTTATCCCAGTACTTTGGGAGGCCAAGGTGGGTGGATCACCTGAGGTCAGGAGTTTGAGGCCAGTCTGGCCAACATGGTGAAACCCCATCTCTACTAAAAGTACAAAAAGTAGCTGGGCCTGGTGGCAGGCGCCTGTAATCCCAGCTACGCGGCAGGCTGAGGCAGGAGACTTGCTTGAATCCAGGAGGTAGATGTTGCAGTGAGCCAATATTGCGCCACTGCACTTCAGCCTGGGCAACAAGAGCATAACTACATCTCAAAAAAAAAAAATGAACTATCATATAATTTTTCCCCTTCCTTCCAGAGTAATGACTACTTCACATCCATGGATCAGGAAGCAGCTGTTTGGGCAGTGCATTTATAGAACCCTTCAGACTGCACAGAATTATCCGCCTGGGATCACAGGCGTGAACCACTGCACACAGCCTGAATTGATCTTTTCTAATCTTTATCTCTTAGTCTACCCATCTTACAAGATGGATTCCAAGGCCGGGCGTGGTGGCTCACACCTGTAATCTCAGCACTTCGGGAGGCCAAGGCGGGCGGATTGCCTGAGGTCAGGAGTTCCAGACAGCCTGGCCAACGTGGTGAAACCCTGTCTTAAAAAAAAAAAAAAAAAGAAAGAAAAGAAGGAAAAAAAAGATCCATTCCAAATACCAACTTCAGGAAGACTTTCTGTGAGTGTTTCTACATGAATAAAATCTCATGTTTCTTGGCTTTTTTTTTTTAAGCATTTTCTTATCTTGTCCCCTCCAGCACCAGATTATAACCTGAGGGCAGTGACTCTGGGTTTCCTGCATGGTACAGCAGAGTGTTGCACATTTTGTAGGCTTTCTCAGTAACTATGTATATACATTTTTTTTTTTTTGGAACAGAGTTTCGCTCTTGTTACCCAGGCTGAAGTCCAATGGCGCGATCTCGGCTCACTGCAACCTCCGCCTCCTGGGTTCAGGCAATTCTCCTGCCTCAGCCTCCTGAGTAGCTGGGATTACAGGCACGTGCCACCATGCCCTGCTAATTTTTTGTAGTTTTAGTAGAGACGGGGTTTCACCATGTTGACCAGGATGGTCTCGATCTCTTGACCTCGTGATCCACCCGCCTCGGCCTCCCA
>NW_022440246.1:0-275 GCF_009761245.1 Sapajus apella
CAGGCTGGAGTGCAGTGGCGCAATCTCTGCCTCATGGGTTCAAGCAATTCTCCTGCCTCAGCTTCCTGAGTAGCTGGGACTACAGGTGCACGCCACCTCCCCTGTCTAATTTTTTGTTTTTAGTAGAGACAGGGTTTCACCATGTTGGCCATTCTGGTCTCAAACTCCTGACCTCAGATGTTCACCTCAGCTTCCCAAAGTGCTGGAATTATAGGCATGGGCCATGGCGCCTGGCCATTTCCATTTTTTTTTTTTTTTTTTTTTTTTTTTTTTTT
>NW_022440246.1:375-7492 GCF_009761245.1 Sapajus apella
TTTTTTTTTTTTTTTTTTTCCGAGACGGAGTTTCGCTCTTGTTACCCAGGCTGGAAGGCTGGAGTGCAATGGCGCGATCTCGGCTCACCGCAACCTCCGCCTCCTGGGTTCAGGCAATTCTCCTGCCTCAGCCTCCTGAGTAGCTGGGATTACAGGCACACGCCACCATGCCCAGCTAATTTTTTATATTTTTAGTAGAGACGGGGTTTCACCATGTTGACCAGGATGGTCTCGATCTCTTGACCTCGTGATCCACCCGCCTCGGCCTCCCAAAGTGCTGGGATTACAGGCTTGAGCCACCGCGCCCAGCCTCCATTATTTTTTATCATTGCTTTTGGGGTCCACTGTCATCCTAATTATCATTTCTTGATAGGTAATTTTTCTTTTTCTCTTTTTTTTGGAACAGAGTCTCACTCTGTCACCCAGGCTGGAGTACAGTGGCACAGTCACAGCTCACCTGCAGCTTCAACCTCCTGGGCTCAGGTGACTCTCCCACTTCAGCCTCCTGAGTATCTGGGACTACAGGTGTGTAGCACCACACCCAGTAATTTTTTATTTTTTGTAGAGACATGGTCTCACTACATTGCCTTGATCCTCTCACCCAGGCATCCTAAAGTGCTGGGATTACAGGCGTGAGCCACTATGCCCATCCTATTTCTCTTTAGCTGGGTCTAAGTCTTTTATTTTTTTGAGATGGAGTTTCACTCTTGTTGCCCAGGTTGGAGTTCAGCGGCGTGATCTCTGCTCACTGCAACCTCCGCCTCTTAGGTTCAAGTGACTCTCCTGCCTCAGCCTCCTGAGTAGTTGGTATTACAGGTGGCCACCACTAGGCCTGGCCAATTTTTTGTATTTTTAGTAGGGACGGGGTTTCACCATGTTGGCCAGGCTTGTCTTGAACTCCTGACCTCAGGTGATCCTCCCACCTTGGCCTCCCAAAGTGCTGGGATTACAGGCATGAGCCACCGCACCTGACCAACTGGGTCTAAATCTGCTCTTAGACTGTCTTTAATTTCAGTGATACATTTTTGTATGTCTGTACATTTTATTTGCTTCTTTTTCAAATATTCATATTTTTTCTTCTTTACAAGTAATTTGTGGTCTATGTGATCTTGTGTATGTTGAGGAGAGCAGTTTTAGATTATGAAGTCAACTTCAGCAAGGCTTGTTTTTCTGTCAGAATTCATTTTAGAATGGATTGACATGTCCCTTCAGCGGTTATTTGCTTCTGTGAAATGCTCCAGAGGTTTCCCTAGGCTTGTGCTAGTTTTTTTATATTAATTTCTTTTTTAATTTTTTAATAATTTTTATTAGGACTGTGCTACTGAATATATTAATTTCTCAGCAACATTCAGGTAGTGTAAATTCAAACCCTATTACCCACTTGGGATTGTGGTCATGAGCTTTCAGGAAAGAGTTCTCCTCTCCTACTCCCATAAACCCCTAGAGCCCAGCCCACAGCAGAGGTGCTTCAGTATCTTATCCCTTCTCTTATCTAACCCGTCAAGGGTCTACTTTTATGCATGGATTTTGCTTCGAACTCAGCAAGCTGAAATTTAAATGCCTTGATTACTAAAACTACCAGTTTCTTTCTGCCGCAGGCTTAGCTGCAGGTTAGCTTACATTAGCTGAAGTGCTCTTTGTTTCCAGCTCCCAGAGAATTCCTTTAGTTTGTACATTCGTCTATGCATTTAAAAATTTATGAATTATGTATATACATTTTTTCCCACCTCACCTCCCCTTTTTTTTTTAATGAATTTTATTTACCATCTGGTGTTTTCAGCATCATTTAACTACGATTAAAGATGTTTGGGCCAGGCCTCGTGACTCACGCCTGTAATCCCAGCACTTTGGGAGGCTACGGTGGGTGGATTACCTGAGGTCAGCTGACTACCATGGTGATAACCCATCTCTACTAAAAATTCAAAAAAATTAGTCAGATGTGGTGGGCACCCGTAATCCCAGCTACTTGGGAGGCTGAGGCAGGAGAATTGCTTGAACCTGGGAGGCAGAGGTTTCAGTGAGCTGAGATTGTGTCACTATACTCCAGCCTGTGCAACAAAAGCAAAACTCTACCCCAAAAATCAAAAAAAGATGTTTGAAGCACAGAGTTGTCTGGAAGTAAACATACTAATACTAAAATGAGCATCTGTTATCTCATCATATGAGCTGAGCATTATTTAAGTTTTGACATACTTCTTTAGAATGGACTCATTTTATCTGTTAATTCCAGGGCCAAAGGGCTTAAACCTTTGTATTCTTTCTTCAGAAAGGTGAATGTGGTGACAGTGGAATATTTAAAATGCTAGTTGTCCATGGAGTGTCTCTGTTTGATTTTCTTTCAGCCAGCAAATACTGCAAAATGTTAGTTGAAGAAGAAGGATTGCAGCTTTTGTGTGATATCCAGGAGCACAGTGAGGCAACCTCCCAAGCACAGCAGATTGCAGCCTCCATTCTGGATGACTTCAGAATGCATTTCATGAATTACCAGCGGCCCTCACTGTGTTGAATGCCCTTCTGCTCCTCAGGGACTTCAGAGATGTGCTCTCTTTCTCCATGTCAGGTGTTCTGCCCTGGCAGTAGTTGAATATTGAAACCAGTTATTGTTGGAGTTTGTGAGTTGGCCGTCTCATTGGCCTTTCATTGTTGATTGTATTTTATATACATTACAAAAGATTGGATTTGTATGATAGCCGTAATCCCAAGTCAAGTTGGACTTACTCTGAGGACGCCCTTTCAGCAGCAATTTTGAAGACTCAAACCGTGGACTCTGGGAAGGCCTGGGAGCTTGTGTTGGAACAGCTATGCCAGTTACTTTTCCCTAGTAAAAGTAACCGGGCATGGTGGTATGTGCCTGTACCAGCTACTCCAAAGGCTGAGGTGGGAGGATTGCTTGAGCTTGAGAAGTGGAAGCTGCAGTGAGCTGAGATCGCACCACTGCACTCCAGCCTGGAGCCTGGGCAGCAGAGTAAGACCCTGTCTCAAAAAAAAAAAAAAAAAAGATTTTTCTACCATCCTATAGTTTACAAAAGGGTTTCACAGTAATGATTTCATTTGGTTCTCACAAACATTGTATGTTAACAATTACAACATACTTATTGAATGAGATGTTTTTATTTTGCTAAATCTTCACAAGTTTCATTTTGTAGGTGAGAAAGCTGAGGCCCAGAGTGTTGAAACAATTTGTCTAAGGTTATACAGCAAGTGACTAGCTGAGACTGGGATCTGCAGTCTGCATGGTCAACCAGTGTCAGAGTTTGTTTATTACCTCTATGGTCCAAGGGGAGAAACTAGGAGTATCTTAAAATCTCTTGACATCTCTGGTGAGTGCCTGATAACTGAGAGGAGAGAGGTCAGGGGCTGAGAGCCAATAATACCAAGACCCAGAGGGATCTATTTTAATTCGTTATCATTCAAGTAGAGAGAGGCATATTCCAAAGCAAATCCAACCCTATTGATTATGTCTAATCAAGATAAGGAGGGTAGCAGTAGGTGGTAGGGTCAGCACCTTGGTTCTAGGCATCACGCCAGCCATTTTATCTCCATCATCATCCTTGTGAAGAAATGGAAGCCTGGAGAGGCGAAATGATGAGGGCAGTCCAGCTGCAAATCTTCCTTCTGGATCCTGCTCTTCAGGGCATGCATCTCCCGTGCTGAAGGTTAAATGGGGGTCATTCACCAACAAATTTCGGGGGCCGCTTCTCCCTGAAGGCTGCCATGCCCTCTAGCCGGTCCCGGGTTGGAATGTTCTGCAACAAGGTACAGAATACTTAATTTTGGGGGATCAGGGTCAGAGGCCCAAAAAGAGTTGCTTAAGCTTGTCCAACCCATGACAAAGCATGGGTCCAGGTGTTTCCATTGTCTCTGGACTCTGGTCTTGAGCCATGTAAAGATACAAGCCTCTGTGGCTGCTTTGTCTCCTGGGGAAGACAGGCCAGCCTTTGTATTCTTTGCACCCCATCAGCATTAGCCTCTACTTGCACACTGCTCTCATGCCACCAGAGAACTCACTGCCTTCTGCAGTGGTCTGACATGAGGCTGTGCAGTAGAGAAGAGAAATTCTTTGCAGCAAGAAACATGGCTTTGAATCCAGGTTCACAGTAGGTTGTCTGAAGTTGCAGGACCCCTTAGCAGTATTTTCGATATCTGTTAACCTGGAGATTAGCATTTTTTACTCACCTGTGAGTAAGAGATTTAATAGGTCAGTCCCAAGTTTACACCCCCCCGTTCATTGAGCACAGCTTGCAGGCTACAACCAAGCCCTTAACCTCCCAACTCCAGCCTGGGCTTTACACTAGAAGCTGGTACAGAGGCAAAAGAAGCGGTTCTTTCAAGTCTGTGTTGTGTGATTCTCAGCATCAAGTGGGCAGGATGTACCTCAGTATATTAGATGGTTGAGGGAAAAGTCCCAGAGAGAAGCACTGTGGCTCTCCTGAAGCCACTCCAGGTGACTTATGAGGGAGGATGGATGCAGTCAGACTGTTTGGGTTGGGAGGAACCTGCTAAATCGGTCACGTACTAGACAAAAGTCCCTGTAGGCTGGCCCAGGCTATGTTAACAAGCAGGCATGGGCTGGTAGCTACATACCTGGGCATAGCATATCCCTTCAATGGCCATCCCTGAGGCAATGTCCACCTGCAAGAAAGAAGTGCTCCCTAGATCAGTCTGACCTTGTCCATCTTCACCTACACTGGAAACCAGCCCACCCTATTGCCTGCAGACTTTTTTTTTTTTTTTTTTTTTTTTTTGAGACGGAGTTTCGCTCTTGTTACCCAGGCTGGAGTGCAATGGCTCGATCTCGGCTCACCGCAACCTCCGCCTCCTGGCTTCAGGCAATTCTCCTGCCTCAGCCTCCTGAGTAGCTGGGATTACAGGCACCACCATGCCCAGCTAATTTTTTGTAGTTTTAGTAGAGACGGGGATTCACCATGTTGACCAGGATGGTCTCAATCTCTTGACCTCGTGATCCACCCGCCTCGGCCTCCCAAAGTGCTGGGATTACAGGCTTGAGCCACCGCGCCCGGCCGCCTGCAGACTTCTATATGAGCAGATAGCTATGAGAAGGAATTCCCTTCCTGGAGAAGAAACACCATTCACAACTGTGATGAAACAGTGCTGGGATAAACAGGAGACAGACTGAGATATTTCACCAGAGCAGAGTTAAGCGTTCCTTTCCATCTGGCTGCCTCACCATGCCTCCCTTCACCCCTGTTAATTCCTGAGCCTTTATGACCTGGCCCCTGGCAATTGCTCCAGCTTTTAGGGCCCAGGGACTGGCACTTAAAAGCCTCCTTCTAATGTGTGTAAACTTAATTTTCATAGCAAGGGTTATTCCTACTCTACAGCTGAGAAACCCGAGGCATAGAATGGTGAAACAATTTGTCAAATTCACAACAGTACGTGGAAGAGCAGTTCTTTGAACCCAGACAGCCCAGCGCCAGTGCCTCTAACTTGCATAGTATTTCTCTCACTCTCATCCGGACTAGCTGCTTGCTTATCCTTCTCTGCTTTTGCTCATACTTTTCCTCTGGAATTCTTATCCTTCCCACAGTCCAACTGTAGAAAACATTTTTTTTTTTTTTGAGACGGAGTTTCACTTTTGTTACCCAGGCTGGAGTGCAATGGCGCAATCTCGGCTCACCGCAACCTCCGCCTCCTGGGTTCAGGCAATTCTCCTGCCTCAGCCTCCTGAGTAGCTGGGATTACAGGTACACACCACCATGCCCAGCGAATGTTTTGTATTTTTAGTAGAGACAGGGTTTCGCCATGTTGACCAGGATGGTCTCGATCTCTTGACTTCGTGATCCACCCGCCTCGGCCTCCCACAGTGCTGGGTTAACAGGCTTGAGCCACCGCGCCCGGCCAGAAAACATTCTTTAACCCAGCACTGCCCAGTATGGTAGCCACTAGCCACATGTGACTGTCAAGCACTTGAAGTGTGATTAGTGTGAAGGAGAAACTGAACAATTTCTTTTTATTTTTTTTTGAGACGGAGTTTTTGCTCTTGTTACCCAGGCTGGAGTGCAATGGCGCGATCTCGGCTCACTGCAACCTCCGCCTCCCGGGTTCAGGCAATTCTCCTGCCTCAGCCTCCTGAGCAGCTGGGATTACAGGCACGCACCACCATGCCCAGCTAATTTTTTGTATTTTTAGTAGAGACGGGGTTTCACCATGTTGACCAGGATGGTCTCGATCTCTTGACCTCGTGATCCACCCGCCTCGGCCTCCCAAAGTGCTGGGATTACAGGCTTGAGCCACCGCGCCCGGCCTGAACAATTTCTTTAATTTAAAAGCCACACATGGCTATCATAATGGACCACACAGCTCTAATGTCTCTGGGGTGTCAGCGTGGTACCATTAACCTTAATTTGTGTCTGTATCTTCCCCTTCCCATCTTAGGGACAGTGACCATGTTGAACTCATCTCTGTATTCCAGTTCCCAGCTTTGGTCTAGATTCAGTGTGTGATGAGTGGATGGGTGAGGTGAGGTGTACAGATGGATTAGCCACACTCAAGGCATCACCCCAAGCCCTGCCCTGAGGCCACATTACTGACTGCCAGCACAAACCTCACAGCACGGACTGGGAGCCACACAGACCCGGGTCTTTCTACTCACTTTCTTTGAGACCTTTGGGAAGTCATTTACCCCTTCTGAACCTCAGTCTCCTCCTCTCTTTCCAGGGGGAGAAAGATGAGGATACAACGAAAACAGTAATATCTGGCCAAACTTCCATCTACCCAATTTACAGATGGGTAAACTGAGGTAGAGAGCGAGGTCAAAGTCTGTTAGAAGTGTCCCCTTCCTGAGGTCTTTCCAGCTGTGCTGTCTAAGTTCTGAAAACACTGTGTCCCGGCCATGACCAACATTAGTGGACCCAAATCCCAACCTGAAACCCTCTCACCTCCATTCCTCGGTCAATGGCTACTTTGCCCAGCCGCACAGCAATGGGGGCCTGGAGAAAAGCAAGGTCTTGGTTGAGGAGGGTATCAAGGCTGATAGTCGCAGTTCTCAGGTGCACAGCTTTGTTTTGAAGGAGGGAGGCACATATCTGGGTCTAGTGCCAGCCATTCTACTGACACATAGTTTCGTTTCTTTTTTTTTTTTTTTTTTTTTTTTTTT
>NW_022440247.1:0-7484 GCF_009761245.1 Sapajus apella
GTTGAGAATATTGGGAGGCTGCGCGTCCCCCACGCGTGGCCCGCGGCTCTCACCGCGACTGAGGGTCTGCTACTGAGGGTCTGATACGGTGGCCCGGGAGAAGGCTGTGGCTGGCGGCGGGCACTCTGCCCTCCACGCTGTCTTCATTCCTTTCCCCGTAACTCCTGGGGTTCTGTTTCAGGCTCGGTGCACACCGCTGTTTGCCCCTTTACCCGTGTCTTGAGGGTGTCCCTGTCACCTGGTCGTCCCTCGCCCTCTCCAACCTAAGGCTCTTCCCAGGCCTCTTGGGCGTATCCCCTGGTCTCTGCTTTTGCCAGGCAGATTTTGGTTTCTGCACTTGAGCATTCGTTGTGCTTTGGAGGCTGGACGTCCTGTGTTTGATCCTGGCTGCCAGAGCTGCCCTTGGCATCTGGGCTAGGACCTGGGTCCAAACAAAGGATACTCAATGGAGCTTGGCGGGGGAGGCGGGGGAGGTGGGCACAGTAGGCACGGACCCCGGTGGGGCTGGGAGGGGAACAGGACGGAACTTCCTGGCTGGCCTCCCTCATGGGGAGGCTGATTTTTTTCTTTCTTATTTGAACTTTTCCTGATATTTCTGTAACAACATTAACTTCCTTCTGTAATCAGAGATCAAACTCTGATTAAAATGAAAATGTGTTTTCAAAGGGCTTTTTAGGATTCCTTTATGATACAAACTCCGTATTAATTTGAAACATGACTATGGAATTTTTTTCTGTTTATTTAAACACAGCTTTTGAGTCACAGGCACGGGTGGTGTTCCCGGGAGTGACGGGCTGCTCAGACTCAGACTCACTAGGGCCCTCCCCGGGGCCACCGGGCCACGCGCCGGTGGGCTCTGTGTGAGAGCAGGAGGGCGGCACCACGTGTCTCAGCGCTCATGTTCAGAGATGTCGTGGCTCTCACAGATCCAGAAGCACCGCTGAGAGGGTCTTATTGTCATTTCACAAAGTGGAAAGAGCCTCGTCCGCCTCTTTCAGACACTCCCTCCCAGAGGACGCGGGGAAGTATTTTGACAAGGAGACCCGAGTCCTGGAGGCCCCGATGACCATATGGGTGGCTGACCAGGTCTGTGTTGGGCATCTCCCAGGGATGCCGGGAGCACCTGGGGAGCAGGGGCTTTCCTGGGAGGTAGGCTCAGCCCCTGACTGAGGGCCCCGAAAGGCCAGGGCCCTGGTGTCAGAGCCCAGGCTCACATGCTTTCCCACGGGTGTCTAGCAGCCAGCGGGGCAGGGCTTGCCTCCTAGGAGGGTGCTTGTGGGCCAGAGAGAGGCCTCGAAGGTCTGTCCCGGCCACCAGCACCCACGTGTACACACGAGGGGTGCCCCAGACACTCAGGTGCACACATCTACATGCCCACATGTGCCATACACGGAGACACACTCCCCCCTGCCATGCCCAGCTGGTCCTCAGCTGCCACCCACCACAGCGCCTCCCCGCCCACATCAGGGATCGGTCACAGGGAAGCAGGTTTTATCAAGACGGCCTTGTGTCCTGGAAACCGTGGCCTGTGACCACGAGCAGCAGTGGTCATGCTTCAGAGTTCAGGGGGCACCTGGGGAGTCTCTGAGCCGCTGCAAGGGCATCTGTGCCCTTGGTGCCTCAGAGCAAGCCAGTGGAGTTCACCGTGCATGCCATAGTCACCACCTCGGACCTGGAGCTCGACCCCGCGGAGGTGGATTTTGGCTACTGCACCATCTACGAGGCCATCAGGACGGAAATCCGCCTCCACAACCACTCACTCCTGCCCCAGGAGTTTGGCTTCGTCAGGCTTCCCAAGGTACCTCCTGCAGCCAGGCCCGGGCCAGAGGGACAAGGCTGAGAAGCCCTAGGGACAGGACACAACGGCCGCTGCTCCAAGGTCCCCATGCCTCGGCCGCCCCACCCTGCACCCCAGCCCTGGGCACTGCGGCCCAACCTCAGCCTGTCACCTGCACCCCCGCCCTCGGTCCCTTGCACCTGCTGTGCTCCAGATCCCTGCTCTTCCTTCCAGAACCTTCCCCTGTCACAGTAGGGCAGCCACACAAGGTAGCCAGGACAAGGCCCAAGCCTGGACACCCCTCACCCTTCCCCGGGCCGCCGCACTGCTGACACCCCCAACACCATCATCCTCTCTCGCTCCCTGTCTCACACACACGCACACACACTCACACACGTGCACACATTCACGATTGCTCACACTCTCATACACAAGCGCTCACACACGTGCACATGCTGACAGTTGCTCACAATCATACACATACACACGTGCACATGCTCACAATTGCTCACGTACTCACATATGCATTCACATTCACACTATGCTCACACACGTGCACATGCTCACAATCATGCACTCATACACAAGCACTCACACATTCACACTCACACGTGCAATGTTCACAATCACGCACTCATACACTCACACATTCACACACGTGAACATGCTCATAATTGCTCACGCACTCACACATACATTCACACATTCTCACACACACATGAACATGCTCACAGTCGTTCATGCACTCACATGTGCTCACACATTCACACACACACATGCGCATGCTCACAATTACGCACATGTGCTCACACAAACACGTGAACATGCTCACAATTTCACTCATACATGTGCTCACACACACGTGCACATGTTGACAATCGCTCACACATACATATGTGCTCACATACACATGCACATGCTCACATGCTCACAATTGCTCACAAACACGTGCTCACACACACAAGTGCACATGCTGACAGTCGCTCACATACATATGCACTTGCACATTCACACACACATGTGCACATGCTCACATGCTCACAATTGCTCACGCACACACGTGCTCACACATACACACAAGTGCACATGCTGACAATCACACACATGCACTCACACACATGCACATGCTCACAGTCTCACATTCACACATGCATTCACACATTCACACTTAAACACATGCACATGCTCACAATCACACTGATACACATGCGCTCACACATTCACACGTGCACATGCTCACAATTGCTTATTCATTCATACATGCATTCACATTCACACACGTGAACATGCTCACAATCACACATGCACATGCGCTCACACATTCACACACATGCTCACACATGCACATGCTCACAATCACACACATACACATGCTCTTATGCATTCACACATACATGTACACATGCTCACAACTGCTCATGCACTCACATGCGCTGACACATTCACATGTGCACACACATTCACTCACATTCTCACGTGCACATGCTCACAATTGCTCACACATTCACATTCCTACACACATGCAAGCACACACACGCTTACATTCACACACACTTGCACATGCTCACAATCGCTCATGCACTCATACAGATGCACTCACACTCACGTACTCACATGCTCACACGTGCATATGCTCACAATCATGCATTCATGCACATGCGCTCACACATCCACACACACTCATTTGCACACCCTTCACACACTCCTCACATTCACCCACACGTGATCACGCTAATCTCACAGCCCTGCCACACGTGTGTCCACGCGATCTCCCCATGACACTCCCCTCAGACCACTCTTCCCTTTCCAGTTTGTGGACATCCAGCCCAATGACGGGTTTGGGGCGATCCTGCCCCTGGAAACGCTGCAGTTCGATGTGATCTTCCAGCCCACCAAGGCCAAGGAATACAGCTTCGAGCTCATCTGCAAGTCTGAGATCAACCGGTGAGCCTGCCAGGGAGTGGGGTGCAGTGGGCCCGGAGAGCCTGCTCAGGAGGGACCACGTTTCCCAGCACCACCGCATCCCAGCCTCTGGACCCCACCTGTCTGGCTGACCACAGGGCTGGGCTGGGCAGCACTGCTGGCCAGCAGGAAGCTCAAACCCGGGTGCAGACAGCTAGCTTGCATTCTGGGCCAGCTCAGCCTTGTGTGTGTATGTTTATGTGAGTGTGACAGCATGCATATATGTGTCATGAGTATGCATGTGTATGAGCATGTGTGTGACAACAGGTGAGTGTGCCTGTGTGTGAACGTACAAACGTGTGTGTGCATACAGGTGTATCACTAAGAGTAGGTGTGAGTGCATGTGTGTGTGAGCCTGTGGGAGTGTGCATGTGTGTGATTGAATGTGTGAGTGCATGTGAGTGTGGGCATGCATGTGAGCTCACTCATTCACACACAGGCATGAGTGTATGGGTGTGAGTGCATGTGAGCGTGCATGTGTGTGAGTGCTTTCACGTGTGACTCTGAGTGTGAGTGCCTGTGTGTGAGCATGTGTGAGTGTATATGAATGTTCATGAGTGCTTTTACAAGAGACTGTGTGAGTGCTTGTGTGTGAGCCTGTGTGAGTGTGCGTGCGTGAGTGCTTTTACATGAGACTGAGTGCCCATGTGTGAGCGTGAGTGCACATGAGTGTATGTGTGCAAGGGTACTTTTACATGAGACTGTGAGTGCCCGTGTGTGAGTGTGAGTGCACATGAGCGTGCATGTGTGCGTGAGTACTTTTACGTGAGACTGTGAGTGCCCGTGTGTGAGCGTGTGTGAGTGCATGTGAGTGTGCATGCATGCTTTTACGTGAGACTGTGTGAGTGCGTGTGAGCATGTGTAAGTGCCAGCGTGCATGTCAGTGCTTTTAGGCGACTGAGTGCCTGTGTGTGAGCGCATGTGAGCTTACATGCGTGCTTTTACGTGAGACTGAGTGCCCATGTGTGTGTGTGTGAGTGCATGTGAGCATGCGTGCGTGCGTTTACATGAGACTGAGTGTGAGTGTGAGTGCATGTGAGCGTGTGTGAGTGCGAGTGTGCATGTGTGCGTGAGTGCCTTTATGTGAGACTGTGTGTGTGTACATGTGTGCTGTGCAGGGCACCCGTCTGGACACAGGTGGGCCTGCTGTGAGCCTTGTGTGCTCTGAGGTGCTGTGTGACCAGCCAGTCTCTGCACTTCCCTGAGCCTGCGCGTGGGATAAGGAGGAGCTGGAGAGCAAGAGGTGAAGCCGGACCCGAAGTGGTGGCCGGTGGCTGGTGGTCCTGGGTGGGTTCTTGCTGCTGGGACCATCGGCCTTCAGGGATGTGTTCTGGGGCCAAGGCCGAGACACTTGGGGGTAGTCACAGCTGGGTCTGCGGTCCCTTTGGATCGCTTTTGTTTAAGATGTGAGCCGAGCTGAAGTGAGGTTTCCAATCACTCCAGCCTCGTCACTGGGAAGATTCCATTCTCCCCTGAATTCCTTTGTGCCTCTGTCACATGACCGCCCACCTTTGGGTCCCCCTGGCCTGGGCCACTTGGGCCTCCCTCCATCTCTGTGGGGCCTGGGAATGTATTTATTGCAGAAACCAGGTGGATCTGCTCTGTGGAGTTACCCACAGGCCGGATCTTGCCCCGTGGAGTCAGTTAACATGTTCCTCTGTTCCGTGAAATGCATCCATTGGCAGCGAGACGGCTTCAAAAGCCACGCTGGCTCCTTCCCGGGCGCTTTCACGCCCAGCGTCTCTCCCTTGGTCACCTTCGGCGCTCAGCGGTCCGTACGTTCCATCTGCGATCACAGCCCTGTGACTCCGCCCACCCCTGCTGCAGCCTCCAGGCCTGTGCCACCCTCTGGACTCTGCGCAGCGCGTGCTGCGTCGTCATGCTCCGGCGTTTCATTGCCTCACGGCGCGGCTTCTGCTTTGCTTCACTGTTTGCACAAATTCCTTATTCTCTCTTGTCCCGTAACAGTGTCACCTGTGATTTGACATTTTTCTACTGCTCATTTTCACACGCAATTACTTTTTCTGAACTTTTACAATTTAGTGTAATTTTTTTGAGACAGGGTCTTGCTCTGTCACCAGGCTGGAGTGCAGTGGTGCCGTCGTGGCTCACTGCAGCCTCAGTCTCCTGAGTTCAAGCGATCCTCCCACTGCAGCCTTGAGTATTCCTAGGGCCACAGGAACACGCCTCCCTGCCTGGCTAATTCTTATATTTTTGATAGAGATGGGGGTCTCACTGTGTTGCCCAAGCTGGTCTTGAACTCACAGCCTCAAGCAATCCTCCCGCTTCAGCCTCCCATCGTGCTGGGATGACAGGCATGAACCACGGTGCTCAGCTCTCCTCTGCACACTCAGAAAGGAGCCCAGTTTAGAGCGTTTTTCTAGCTCGTTGGCTCCAGAGCCCCCTCTGCAGTTCCTGTGTGTGAAGTGCCAATAAAAAAAATAGGGTCCCAACTTTCTTAGCTCTGCGTCCTCTGCTCTCTTCCTCCCCTCCATTTTCAGATAATCCACAAACTCAGAAAGCCAACATCATGTACCCTCCACCCAAAATACATACCTTAGACTTCTCTCACACTTGCCTGCGATGTCTTTGTTACAGAAACGTTCTCCCTCAGGTCGGAGCTGGGCTTCTTCTCCCTCCCTCCCCAGAGTCCATCACTGTCAGGAATGCCAGGGGCCGCACTACGTATCTGTGTACCTGTAACCTAGCACACACACACGTGTGCAAGTGTACACGCTTCTGCACTTGCACAGATGTAGGGTGACCACCATGCGGTGTGCCTAGCACCGAGGGGCTTCCCAGGCCGGAGGACTTTGAGTGCCTTGACTAGGAGAGCCCCACGCAGACGGGGACCCCACGTCAGTGGCATCGGACCCACGTAGGTGGCCTCAGACCCCAGCTGCTGGTCTGGATTTTGCTTGTCTCCCCTCAGCCTGGGTGCTTCTGTGACTGACCCTTGTGGCCACCACCGTGGGTTCCATGTAGGACCCATAGGTTTGAGGCCTGTGGCCGTCAGAGCAGCACCTCACTCTAGCTCTAAATGCAGATATTAGAAAAGAGGGTTGGAAAATCAACCAGCTGAGCCTCCTTTTCAAGAATTAGGAAAAGAACACAGGAAATTAAACCCAAAGAAAGTAGAAGGGAAGACATAATAAAGGTAAGAAGTCAGTGAAATGGAGTCAGCAGAGAAAAACAACAAACTAGAAGTCCTCCTTGTACAATTTATACGATCCGTTACCCCAGCAAGGCCGGTCAGGGTAAAAAGAGAGAAACCACAAACCACCAATACCGGGAGCGAGAGGGAACCTCACTGCAGGTGCTAGAAATACCAAAACGATAAGAAGAGAGCGTGACCAGCAGCGTCACTCCAGGAGACCTGACAGTTCAAGGAAATGGACAAATTCCTGAAATACATAATGGACACAAGAAAATGCAGAAAAATCTGAGTACTCAGGCCGGGCGCGGTGGCTCACGCCTGCAATCCCAGCACTTTGGGAGGCCAAGGCGGGTGGGTCACCTGAGGTCAGGAGTCTGAGACCAGCCTGGCCAACATGGCGAAAGCCCGTCTCTACTAAAAATACAAAAATTGGCTGGGCATCATGGCACACACCTGCAATCCCAGCTATTCGGGAGGCTGAGGCAGGAGCATTGCTTGAACCCAGGAGGCAAAGTTTGCAGTGAGCCAAGATTGCGTCACTGCACTCCTGCCTGGGCACCAGAGCCAGACACCATCTCAAAAAAAAAA
>NW_022440248.1:0-7480 GCF_009761245.1 Sapajus apella
CAGGGACATTGCAACACTTCTGGTTCATACAGATAATTGTAGCACTTGCTGCTCTGCATGGACATTGCAAAACTTTTTGGTTCATTGGGAATATTGTAGCACTTCCGGTTTCATATGGACATTGTAATACTTTCTGGTTCATAGGGACATTGTAGTACTTCCTGGTTCATACGGTTAATGGTAGTACTTTCTGGTTCAAAGGGACATTGCAACACTTCCGGTTCATACAGCTAATTGTAGCACTTCCTGCTTTGCAGACACATTGCAATACTTTTTGGTTCAGAGGGAATATTGTAACACTTCCTGTTTCATATGGACAGTGTAATACTTCCTGGTTCATAGGGACATTGTAGTACTTCCTGGTTCATATGGATATTAGTAGCACTTCCTGGTCCCCAGGGACATTGAAACACTTCCTGGTTCATTTGGATAATTGTAGGACTTTTTGGTTTGCAGGGACACTGTCATACTTTCTGGTTCATATGGATAATTATAGGACTTCCTGGTTCTTAAAGATATTTGTAACCCTCTGATTCATAGAGGTAATTGTAGCACTTCCTGTTTCATAGGGACATTGTAATACCTCCTGGCTCATACAGATAAATGTAGCACTTCTGGTCCATATGGATAATTATAGCACTTCCTGGTTCACAGGGACATTGCAACACTTCCTGGTTCATTCGGATAATTGTAGAACTTTATTGTTCGCAGGGCCATTGTCACACTTTCTGGTTCACATGGATAATTGTAGCATTTCCTGGTTTATAAAGACATTTGCAACCCTCCGCCGATGAATGGATTTAACCAAAAATGGTATATCCATACAGTGGAATGTGATTCGGACAGAACAATGTTTAAAGTACTGACACATGCTACAATGAGGGTGAAACTTACAAACATACACTGGCCAGGGGCAGTGGCTCACGCCCGTAATCCCAGAACATTGGTTGGCCAAGGCAGGCGAATCACTTGAGGCCTGGAGTTCAGAACCAGTCTGGCCAACATGGTGGAACCCCATGTCTTCTAAAAGGAAAATGCAAAAACTAGCCAGGTACAGTGACGCACACCTGTAATCCCAGCTACTCTGGAGGCTGTGCCTTGAGAATTGCTTTAGTCTAGGAGATGGAGATTGTAGCGTTCAGTGAGCCAAAATCATGTCAATGACACTGTCTAAAAAAAAAAAAAATTGGAAGGCTGAGGCGAGCAGATCACAAGGTCAAGAGATCAAGACCATCCTGGCCAACATGGTGAAACCCCGCTCTACTAAAAATAGAAAAAGTAGTTGAGTGTGGTGGCACATGCCTGTAATCCCAGGTGCTTGGGAGGCTGAGGCAGGAGTATTGCTTGAACCCAGGAGGTGGAGGTTGCAGTGAGCCGAGTTCGCATCATTGCACTCCAGCCTGGGCAACAAGAGCAAAACTCCATCTAAAAAAAAAAAATACATTAAGACTAATGATGGATGATGAGCTTTTAAAAAAATTGCAATCTAACCCTCCTAAGTCATATTTTGGTGTCATTCCTTGGTCTCCTAAGTCATATTTTGGGTGGCATATCTCGCTATGTTATATGACAATTTTTTAAGTATTGCCCATTTTCCCGAGGTGGCAGATTCCTGTGGATTCCATCATAAATCAAGGACGTGAATGGAGCCCATATTCTATTCCCTCTAGTTACCAATAAGCCTGAAAAAGACCCAGGAACGACCACGTTCCACAGGACTCCCATAGTTCTGAAACATTCTGTTTTTCTTAGTAGAGGTGTGTCATGGGACATGCTTGCTTATTCCTTGCAGACGTTAATGGTAATAACAACCACTTACAGTTTAGCAAACCAGGCTGAGCATCTAACTGCCAGAGTCATTCACTATATCTCCAGAATAATGGTATGCACGCACATTTGTTTCTTCATAGGAGGGATGTAAATATGTATGTGTGCTGATATGTGGGGAACAGGCCGGGAGCGTGGTGGCCCACCCCTGTATTCCCAGCACTTTGCGGGTCTGAGGCGGGTGGATCACAAGGTCAGGATATCGAGATCATCCTGGCCAACACAGTGAAACCCCATCTCTAGTAAAAATACAAAAATTAGCTGGGTGTATGGCTCACGCATGTAATCCCAGCTGCTTGGGAGACTGAGGCAGGAGAATCACTTGAACCCAGGAGGCAGAGGTTGCAGTTAGCCGAGATCATGCCACTGCATTCACATCCTGGGAGACAAAAAAAATTGCAATATTTGTCTCCTAAGTCATATTTCCTAAGTCAAAATATAGTTCAGAGATCAATATTGAGACTCCAGCTCTTCTCAAAGACAAAAATGCTAGCTGTCAATTACATTCTCAGCACACTTAAGACTTTTAAGAGGCCTGCAAAATCCCAGCAGCTTTTCAGTGTCCCACACTTCTTTTCTTTTTTAGACAGAGTCTCACTCTGTCACCCAGGCTGGAGTATCTCAGCTCACTGCAACCTCCGTCTCCCAAGTTCACGTGATTCTCCTGCCTCAGCCTCCCAAGTAGCTGGATTACAGGTGCCTGCAACCATGCCTGGCTAATTTTTGTATTTTTAGTCAAGATGGGGGTTCACCATATTGGCCAAGCTGCTCTGGAACTCCTGCCGTTGTGATCTGCCCTCCTTGGCCTCCCAAAGTGCTGGGGTTACAGGCGTGAGCCTGGGGGACAAGAGCAAAACTTCTGCTCAAAAAAAAAAAATAGAGACAATGTGTTACGCATGTGTTTCTGGGCCAAGAACCTATGCATGAGCATAACAATGAGAGAAATGTAACATGGCTCACTCCATCTTGCTCCTTCCCTCACAAGCTAACCGCGTTTGCTCATTCCTGCAAATAGGTCAAGCTAACCATGAATTCAGTTTACAGCGTAGCTTTAAAGATGGAATGATCATAGTCCCTTCCCAAAAATAACCCCTGAGGGGATCAGGAGTGTGTGCAGAGATGTAGCCATGTTATGTCAAATATTTATAAGATCATGTGACCTGACCAGTGACGAGGAAGTTGTGTCATGGTGGCAGATTACTCATGGCTGACATCTGTCCTCGAAATAGTGAGTGAGTTCTTGCAAGATCTGGTTGTTTTAGTGGGTGGCACCTCTCACTGCCCCCTGTGCCTGTGTCACTTCTGTTTTTTACATGACATGTGCCCAGTTCCTTTTACACCGTAACTAGAACCTTCCTGAGATCCCCCAAGAAACTGTGTGTCCTCCACAGTCTGTAGAACCTTTAGCCAATTACATCTCCTTTTTGTGCATGTGTGATGGAGTCTTGCTCTGTCACCCAGGCCTGAGTGTAGTGGTATGGTCTCAGCTGACGGTAACCTCCATTTCCAGGGTTCAAGCAATTCTCCTGCCTCAACCTCCCGAGTAGCTGGGTTACAAGTGCCTGCCACTTCGCCTGTTTTTGGTACTTTTTGTGTTTTTGGTAGAGACTGGGTTTCACAATGTTGGCCAGGCTGGTCTTGAACCCCTGACCTTAAGTGATACTCCTGCGTCAGCCTCCCAAAGTGCTGGGATTACAGTTGTGAGCCCACGGTGCCTGGCCAACCTCTTTTTTTTGTATAAATTACTCAGCCTCTGATATTTCTTTACAGCAATGCAAAAACAGCATATAACATGTGGTTTCTGTTATTAGGGGTCAGCTATGGGGCTGAAAATACCAAGATATTTCAAGAGAGAGAGGGAGACACACACATGAAAAAGAGAGAGCGAGAGCACACCATGTTGACATCACTTTTTCTACTGTATATCATTATAATTGTTCAATTTTATTATTAGTTTGTTGTTAATCTTTCACTGTGCCTAATTCATAAATTAACCTTTATCTTCGGTTCATTTGTGTAATAAAAAGAAACAGGCTGGGTGCATTGGCTCACACCTGTAAACCCAGCACTTTTGGAGACAGGTTGATCACCTGAGGTCAGCAGTTCAAGACCAGCCTGACCAACATGGCAAAACCCCATATCTATTAAAAAGACCAAAGAAAAGGAAAGTTAGTTGGGTGTGGTAGCAGGTACCTATAATCCCAGCGACCTGGCAGGCTGAGGCAGGAGAATTGCTTGATCCTGGGAGGAGGATGTTGCAGTGAGCCAAAATCACACCACTACACTCCAGCCTGGGCAACAGAGCAAGACTCTATCTCAAACAAAAAGAAAGAAAAGAAAAGAAATATATGAAAGGAAATCAAAATACTTGATCCCAAAATATATTTCTTTCATATATTGTTGATTAGCCCTGAAATGCTATCTTTCCACTTCTCAAAAGAAGACATTCATGTGGCCAAGAAACGTATGAATAAAAGCTCAACACTGCTGATCATTAGAGAAATGCAAACCAAAGCCACCATGAGATGCCATCTCACACCAGTCAGAATGGTGATTATTAACAAGTCAAAAAAAACAACAGATGCTGGTGACGTTGTAGAGAAAAAGGAGCACTTTTACTTGTCGGAGGGAGTGTAAATTAGTTCATCCATTGTGGAAGACAGCATGGTGATTCCTCAGCGACCTCAAGGCAGAAATACTATCTGACCCAGCAATCCTGTTACCGGGTATATACCTGAAGGAAAAATCATTCTGTTATAAAGATACATGTACATGTATGCTCGTTGCAGCACTATTCACAAGAGCAAAGACATAGAATCAACCCAAATGCCCATCAACAAGAGACTGGATAAAGAAAATGTGGTACATAGATACCACGGAATACTATGCAGTCATAAAAAGGATGAGTTCATATCCTTTGCAGGAAGATGGATGGAATTGGAACCTGTTATCCTCAGCAAACTAATGCAGGAACAGAAAATCAAACACCCCATGTTCTCATTTATAAGTGGTAGCTGAAGAAGAACACATGGACACAGGGAGGGAACAACACACACTGGGGTCTGTCAGAAGCTTGTGGGAACAGGGAGGGAGAGCCTCAGGAAGAAAACAGCTAATGGATGCTGGCTTAATATGTAGGTCACGGGTTGATCTGTGCAGAAACCACCAAGGTACATGTTTACCTGTGGAGCAGCTTGCACATCCTGCATGTGGGCCCTTGAACTTAAAACAAAAGTTAAAGAGAAACAAACGCTGTCCTTGTGGGGGAGTCTTGCATCAGCAGCTCTGTAGAGAGTCCACAGTGATGCGTCCAGCCCTTCTCTTGCCCAGCTCTAGGAGAGATGAAGGGAATGTTTGACACCTTTAAAGATCTAAAAGGAAACATTCACCATGTCTTCTGTCTGGGGACTGCTACCTGTGATGTTACGTCTCTATAACAAGCCCAGGTTTGCCAGGCCAGCCTTTTCCTTTCTCCCTCCCATGACCTGTCTTGCAGCTAAAACCTGTTTTTGGCAGTGCTCTGAGTCTGCATTCTTGTTCATGCGTTTATTTTGTTTTGTTTTTAGGTCTCAGTTGCCGAGGCTGGAGTGCAGTGGTGCAATTACATCTCTGCAGTTCCCACCTCCCAGGTTGAAGCAATCAGCATGCCTGGCTAATTAAAAAAACATTTTGGGGGGACCAGGCACAGTAGCTCATGTCTGTAATCCAAGCACTTTTGGAGGCTGAGGCAGGCGGATCACCTGAGGTCAGGAGTTTGAGACTAGCCTGGTTAACTGGTGAAACCCTGTCTCTACTAAAAATACAAAAATTAGCCAGACGTGGTGCTGCACGCCTGTAATGCAGCTATTCGGAAGGCTGAGGCAGGAGAATTCCTTGAATGAGGGCAGTGGAGGTTGCAGTGAGCCAAGATCGTGCCACTGCACTCTAGCCTTGGTGCTACCTTCTAGCGAAGGTAGACTGCATCTAAAAAAAAGAAAACAATTTTTTTTTTCTTGTAAAGATGAGGCCTTGCTTAGTTGCCCAGTAACTCCTGGCCTCAAAGCAATCCTCCTGCCTTGACCTCGCAAAGACATTACAGGCGTGAGCCACTTTGCCTGGCCTTGGAAAAGGAGAGAAGGTCTGAAAAGCTTTTCTACTCACTGTGCTATGGCCTTTGCAGGTGGCACCTTCTAGAAGTCATGAGGTTATTAAGTGGAATTCATGTCTCTTGCAGGAAGGGGTTAGCTACTGTGGGAGTGTGGCCTCCTTATTTCTCTTGGGTATGTACCTTCTCTCGTCTTGCACTTTCTCTCCATGATATGAACTACACTGAGGCCCTCACCAGACTCAGGTGCGGCATCTTGGGCTTCCCAGCCACCACAACTGCAAGGTAAAAATACCCTCTTTCCATTTTTATTTACTTATTTGTTTATGTAGAGACAGAGTCACGCCCTGTTGCCCATGCTGGAGTTCAGTGGCGTGATCTCGGCTCACCGCAACCTCCTCTTCCTGGGTTCAAGCAATTCTCTGCCTCAGGCTCCTGAGTAGCTGGAATTACAGGTGCTTGCCACCATGCCCGGCTAATTTTTTTGTGTGTTTTTAGTAGAGATGGGGTTTCACCATCTTGGCCAGGCTGGTCTTGAACTCACGTCCTCGTGATCCACGCACCTTGGCCTACCAAAGTGCTGGGATTATAAGCGTGAGCCACCACACCCAGCCATCAACCTCTATTTTTATTTATTTATTTATTATTATTATTATTTTATCTAAAGATGCAGTTTCACCATGATGACCAGGCTGGTCTTGAACTCCTGACCTCAGGTGATCCACCCACCTCGGCCTCCCAAAGTGCTGGGATTACAGGCCTGAGCCACCGCGCCCGGCCTTCAACCTCTATTTTTAATAAGTGACTCAGTGTGTGGTATTCTGTATTAGCAACAGAAAATAGACTAAAACACACCCTTTCTGCTCCTAGTGCTAACCTACACTGTCCCCTTCTCACAAAGGCCTTATCTGTTGCCCTCAAGGAGGGAGGGTTCTCCTCTTTGTTAAATATCGTTGTCATCCCATCAGACGCTGTGGCTCATGTCTGTAATCCCAGCACTTTAGGAGGCCAAAGCAGGTGGATCACTTGAGACCAGGAGATGGAGACCAGCCTGGCCAACATGGTAAAACCTCGTCTCCACTAAAAGTACAAAAATTAGACGGGCGTGGTGGTGCATGCCTGTAATCCCAGCTACTCAGAAGGTTGAGGCAGCAGAATCCTTTGACTCGGAGAGGTGGAGGTTGCAGTGAGCCTAGATCGCACCCCTGCACGCAGCCTGGCGACAGAGCAAGACTGTCAAAAAAAAAAAACAAAAAAAAAAAACTGATAGTAGAACTCCGATTAGATCCAGCAATCCCATTACTGGGTATTTTCTCTTTTCTCCCTAAGTGTTTTTCCTTCTTGCCGGTAGGCCACCACTGTGGACGACATGTCTCTGTCGTGTTTGACCAGCTGCATTTCCTCCCAAGCTCCTGATGAAAGGGTTTTTCCCTCATCTCTCTGCTAATGCATTTCTTCATCCTTCATGCATTCCTTCTCTCCTTTGCACCTACTGTGTGTTTGGGGTCAGGGAAGTGTATCCAAGGGAGTTCTGGTGGCCGAAGAATTCCGGTTCTTGGAGAAGAGAGG